>NC_081405.1:298834425-299041925 GCF_030272615.1 Cryptomeria japonica
AGAGAGAGAGGTGGGTTGATGAAAAGAGAGGGAGAGACCAAAGGAGAGGGCCTAAGAGAGAGGGAGGGATGGAGAGAGAGAGAGAGAGAGAGAGAGAGAGAGAGAGAGAGAGAGAGAGAGAGAGAGAGAGAGAGAGAGAGAGAGAGAGAGAGAGAGAGAGAGAGAGAGAGAATTGACTTGTAGATAAAAAAATGAATTTGCAAATTGAATGAATTGCTCAAATCTGAAATAATTAATCTAGATTATACAAATCACAAGTTCAATTTTGAATTTAAAAATTAGGGTTTTAGTGAAATTAACCTTTAAATTTTTAAATTTTGCAAGGAAATCAAACTTGTAAGTGAAAATTTAAATTTTAAATTGCATACACTCAGATTTGAAAACAAAAATCAGAATTAATAGTGTAAGGAGTCAGGTTCACCAAAATGTAAAGTGGAAAATTCAGGCTTACCAAATTCACCACATGGAAGGGGGAAATCACTAAGTCGATTTTCACTTGGAGGAGTTTACATTCAAAAGAGGGGGATGATCCACTAGATCCAATCCTAAATGATACAAGGATTGAATACTAAATAGATTGATTGTGTTTGGAATGTGATTTACCCTCTTTTGTAAGTTGAATAAGTAAAGTGTTGAAATTCAAGACAAAGTAAGCAGAAACAATGAGCTACAGATTCAGTATTTTGGCATGCACCTGGATCTAAGAAGTTTAAGATGATTCGAAGCTGCTCTATGAAATCTACCAAAAGTTGCAAGGACCGTGTGTCTGGACTAGGTCGCCCTCCTATCAGTCCTTTGAACTTTCTGTGCGTCAAAAAGTGTTTTTCTGTCTCTATAAATAAACTTTAATTCTAGAAGTATAGTTGCGCACCTGCTTCCTGCACATAGAAAGAAGAAGAAAGGGATTGGGAATAGGGTTTTGCCTAAGTCAAACCCCGATTTGGAATCAACCTTGAATAAAATACTACAAATGCTTAAAATAAATGATGGAAAAGTATACCTTTAGTTCTGGAATAGATGATGATGATGATGATGCTTTGCTTCTTAGATGTAATCACTTATGTTTTATGAAATGGCATGAACATGACAAAACCCTAACACACACATGCTTTCAAATAAATGGTGTAATTATGCTCCAATGGATGGATGAAGAATATGCATCCTTCAAGAATGCTTGAACATGGTCTCCTTGCCTTCTCCACTTTTTCATGCTATGCTCAAACGAGAGGGGAAACCTCCTTATATACTTGCCTATCATCAATTGTTTAATTTTTCAGACATAGGCTGAAATGGGGAAGTAATTTCCCTCTCAGATTTGAGATAGGGCCTAGGGGCCAAAATATGGCCCAGTTAGGGAGGACCAGGTGTGGCGCCCTAGTCCTACCCAAAATTGGGATAGGGACAAGGGATTGTGCAAGTTATAAGATGCAAATATGAAGTTTGGTTGCATAGGAGAGGCATAAATGGGTCCCGATCAAGCATGGGGATGAGACTGGTAAGGTGAGGGCCCAAAATGCGGTCAAAATTACAAGGGGAAATTTTTTAGGACACTACACATTACAACATGCATTATATATTATTTCTCATGTAATTTAATTAATTATGCATCACAAGAGAGTGGAATGATGAGGAAAGGGACTCAGTCAAGTGCACTTAATCCTTCATGTACACCTTGGGTTGATAAGATGACTTTGGTAACTAGGTTCTATGAATGAGGTTACCACTAAATGATACATGTGTTTATGAGGAAAGAGAGATAGGTGGATAAATATAGCTAGCAATTTAACTAGAACCAAACCTTCTTTCATAAAGCATGGGAAATACAAACCATAAAAGGTGTACTCAACTAGCTCTTGCTCAAAGAGAGACAAGTAATCCTTGGCTTCTATTTCTTTGTTACATGAAAGATTGCTTGATTAATTTATGTACAAACAGAAAGATATAGACAAGTACAAAACTGAAACTAGGATGCAAATATGCACCTATGACAACAAACAAAGATTAGAACTATCTATCAAAGGAGATAGGTACCCTAGTCCAATAGGTGTCTAAATCATGGGAGATGTTAAGATCTAGTATCAAAATCCTCTAGACTACTTACCCTCCAAAATTTAGGTCAAAATGAAAAGACTAAGGAATTAGGCACCCTAAATGAATGATTTTTTGTTGAACCTTGTTTGGTAATCTCTATATCAATCTACTTTATTCTCTTGTACCTACAAACTAGGTCTAAATCCTATTTCTAAACTTGCAAATACACAAAAGAGCAAGAAAGTGGTGTTAGGGCAATATAAGGGTTTTCATTAGTCAACCCCCTATTTTGGTGATTCCCACCTCCATGGATACCCAAGTTGAATTTGAAACAATAGTGTGTGCTTTGAACCTTAAGTGTGTCTAAGAATATGGCGTGCAAAGAAGTGCATAATCATAAACAAGAGCCCTACTCAAGTGTAATAAGAGTGAACCCTACATGAGACAATCAAAGGTGATACATATATCTATTGCAAACATGAGTTCTTGTTGTCATTGATGTCAAACTTGTTGATATATTTGGTTTGGATGTGATTTGGAGTAGTGTAGTAACAGTAGATTAATTCAGTTATCATGCAAATTTTTGATGACTGATTGTAGTCAGTTCAAATGGTATATCAAGTTATAATATATCTTTTCTGGAGCTTTAGCTATAATCTTAGTGGTCCATAGTTGGTGTTGGTTAAGCGTGACACATTCTAGTGAGCAATATGTTAGAGTTCATTTAGTTTTTGGTCTACATTATGGCATATATGTTTCATCAGTTCTTGTAATTTGTGTATGATGTTGTTGGATGCAAATGCATGATATATTCTAGTTTTTCATATTCTCATTGGGCCTATAGTTGAAGTTATGTTTTTTTGAGTTCATGTCTATAGAGTGATAGAGTGACATTGTATAAGAATGCATTGCATTCCTCTTCCTTAAAGACTTTTGGTGATGCGGTCCGTGTTTCCTATTTTTTGATATTAGATGATGCTATGTTGAGCATATGTAAGTGTTTTTGGTGGTCCACGTTGTAATTTGAGTAAGGTGTGTTGGTGTACCTTAACTATTTTATCATTGGAGCCGAACTATGATGTTTTGGTTCGTGCGGTAGCATACAAAATTATAGGAGTTGTTTTGGAATGATTCAAAGGTGTGCCAACATGGTGTGATGCCTCATACATTTCACTTTTCCTTTTACATTGCTTTGAAGTTTTTTTTGGGTCAACTATTTTAATCCTACATGTTACATCTAATTATGTCGACCTAATTGATGTCAATTTAATTGTGAATTGTATATAAGAGATGAAACCATTTTGGAGATGCATGTATGAGTTGTGTGTGTTGTGCAAAGTGTATGTGAAGTTGTACAAAGGTTTTGCAAGTACGCGAGTGCAGTAATGAAGGCAGTTTCATATTTTTTTGAATAGTGAATTTTAATGAACATATCAATGGATGTGGTTGCCTACAGTTCAATCATATTGATGTTTCTCTTTCATATAAAATGTATCTTGTTCTAAAGAAATGATATTCAAGTTTTGCAAGTCTTTTGTATCTTGCCTTGAGGTTGTGCACCTCAATGTTGCAAGTCCACATCAAGGGTAGTGAACTCCTTGGTGTTGAGCCTAAATATTGTAACATGCTTTCATATAGAGGGATAATTCTCACCGTGGTTTTTCCCTCATTAGGTTTTCCACGTAAAATCTTGGTATGTTTGTGTGATTCTTTTTTTATTTTTTAGTTCTTTATTTTTGCACACGTGGTAAATGGAATGAATGATAATTGAGTGGTTAAATTGGTTAAGTTTTAATATATGTTGATTCACCACCCCCCTCTCAACGTCCAGAAGTTTTCAACAATATCAACTCAAGAATACATGCATCACATAAATGAACATTGAAATAGGATAAATATTAGATATGATGTTCAAACTCAGAAATGGAAGAATGACCTAAAATCATACCAAACCTTTAAGAAGAGGTATAAGCCAATAATCAATTAGTGATTCGTTATCATCCTCCAACATTCCTTGAAGCTACAACATGATGAATAATACTTGATGAATATTTAATATTTTTTATTATTCCTCAAATTTGCAAACTTTTAGACTGACTTTTACTAGAGCTTCCTTATCATAAAGATATATTTTTTATCCATGAAAAACCCATCCCTTCTAAATGGGGATACTAGCTTATATATTGTTTACAAGTATAAAATTGATAAAAAGTCGACAAAAAGAAGTTGTATCCAAAAATCAAGACCAAATTCCACAATGTTAAGGCTGACATGTTAAACCCCTAAATTTCAAGAATTTTTTCCTAGTCAAAAGAGCTACTCTCATTAGTCCCCGCCAAAATAGGTCCTAAAAAAGTGGGATGTGAGATATTAGGGCCTTGATATTAGATCTGGATCTAATTTTTAATTTCATAATAGTTTAATGCAAAATAAGATATTTTGATTTTGAAATATATTAGGTCAAATCTTCTTGAGTTAGGGGTTAAATTCAAGGGTAGAAATGGTCCTAAAAATGCTTAAGGGAGTGGAAAACTAAAGCAAGTTCTAAGGAGAGAATGAAATTGAATTCCTAATTAAAAGAGCATAATTTATGACACTACATTTAGTGCCCACTTTATTAATCATATAACACTATGTGGATGTGCAAGCTAAAGTACAAAAAAAGTAGCCATTAGTGAGTGTAAAAGGGATATTCTCAAGGGTGTCAAACAAAACTCCCACTGTAGCGATACTTGCAATACAACATTAGGAACCAAAATTTTCAAAACTACTTTATTAGTGAGAATTAAAATTTCCTTGAATTCTTACTAAGAGTGATGAAATTTGAGGGTAACTATATGCCCCCTACTTCTGCTTGCTCA
Source organism: Cryptomeria japonica (assembly GCF_030272615.1). NCBI lineage: Eukaryota > Viridiplantae > Streptophyta > Pinopsida > Cupressales > Cupressaceae > Cryptomeria > Cryptomeria japonica. The sequence continues at coordinate 298,839,318 of NC_081405.1, forward strand.
TTTAGTTTAATATTTAGAAATAGGGTATCATGTATACCATGTCAAATTATGAAAAAAAGTGATGAAAAATGCCTCCAATAGGTTCATTTATTAAAATGACACCATATAAAAGATCAATTGATAAGAAGGAGAGCTAAATCACAATTCCAACACAACAAACAATGCAAAAAATTGGAGCTCTTTATCTCAAGTTATGATAAAATGATTGGACTATGCTAAATTAGGGTTTAGAGAGAATTTACCTTAAATAGTGAAATATTTTTAACTTTTCAACTATTCATTTGTCTTATTCTATTTTTTCTTTATTTCAGAGGGTTTCACACTTACATGAGAGATAAGATGCCAAGTAAGTTAGATTATTGTAGAGTTTCCTTTTATTCACTTATGATCTAGACTAACCTAGTTAGCTTCTATAACTCAGGGATAAGAAATCCTATGTTGAGAAACCTTTAGTGGATGGTAGGATACATTTAATTATCAACCTAGGAATCTATACTCGAAATGGGTTTGCAGTGTATGTGCATTATTGGAAGCTCTAAGCTATTTCATCAACTGTGTATAGTAAATTAAATAAAAGTAATGAACTGAATTGAAAATGTAACAATGCATTATTGGTATTAACTGGTGACTAAGAGGGGGGGTGAGTTTATAAGCAATAATATTCTAGATTGACTAGTTTGCAACTACCCTTTTTAAATTAACTTAAAACAATGCATTAATCATGAAGGAAAGAACATTGAAGGAAAGAGATTTGTACGCATCAAATAAACATCACATAACACCAATAATTATACGTGGAAACCCTCAGTTAGAGGGAGAAAACCACGGTGAGGATAACCCACAATCTCTTTTACTGTAGTAAAAAGAGTGTCTGGTTAAGATCTTACAATCATATTCCTTCTAAAAACATCACCCTATTAGAGATGACTGGTATCCTATTAAGAATACCTTAGAATCTGTTAGGATTCACCTTGCAAAAGGATTTTACACTTCCTTCATGGAGCGACCCTGTTAGGGGATTTTACAAACAAAACCGGTTAAGGTTCACCCTGTGATTTAATCTACTACAATGATTTACTCTGATTTTCAATCTCTGCTCACTCACAACTCCCACGACACACACAAAAAAAAAAAATCAAGACGAAAAACATGTATATAGTTGTATTCAATCTTGGCACTAACTTTCCCTCCAAAATTTGAACTAAAAAATCATTCTATGCGCCAATCTGTTCGTTCCACAAATCTCGCGGATTGTATCTGTGAGACTATCCATTCATGCCACAAGTCTTGCCGGTTCTCTACCTCTTTCTAAATTTGTTGGATCTATGTGTTAGCAGGCCAAACATGATGATGACTACACGTGCTTATCCTTTTCACTTCACATGGTTATCAATCATCATTATGATCTACTACTGGTTGCTTCCTTTATATCAGTGAACCTGCTTCACTCAGCTCAACTACCGGTTGCTTCCTGTAAACCAGTCTCTGCTCACCGGTGGAAGTTTTCAGTCCCCTGTTTCTTACCAATCCACTATAGCCCTTTTCCGATCGGTAATGATGACATTAGACCCCGTCTTTGCCATCAATTAAAAACTCTAAGTGATGAATACTAAGAGGGGGGGGGGGTGAATTAGTATGCCAAAAATCTTTGTACTTACACACTTTGCTAGACTAACAATAAACCAATAAAATAGTTTAACAGACAAACTGGTTAGCACACATGCAAACCAAATAGAAAATAATGCATTCACCCAAAGAAGCACAAACACCATAACACAAGAGATTTTGATGTGGAAACCCAAATGGGAAAAACCACGGTGAGATGGAACTCACAAGAAACTATCTACAGAATAGGAACTAGACCGGTTAAGGTCAGACTAGTTAAGGTCATACAATGTTCTTTACCAGAATAGATCCTGATAGGAATCTCAATCTCTGTTAGGAGATAAGTTCGATTAAAGACTACCTTGCTAGAGGATTTTAGATCCACAAATGTGAACCACCTTGTTAGAGGATTTACAAAAGGCTTTTTGGGCCTACCCGGTTAAGGGCTTCAGACTTGTCGAAGATGTGAGTAATCAACAAGTGAGTGATCTAGCTAATAGCACAGATTGCTTGGTTAGATCCTTCATAGCTCATTCCTAATGCATTCCAGCATTACTTCAGTCTTCTACACATTCATACTCTCTCTAACTCATCGACCACCTTAAACCCTAGCAACAACATCAACAACCTAAAACCCTAGACATGATGTCCTTACAAAGGAATCTGATTTCATGTCGGTCCAATAGGATTACAATACAATTTCCTAGGTTCAATGCATCTAGACATATTCTATAACACAACACAAAAAGCATCATTGAAGTGTCAGCACCGTCAAACAATCGGTGGATGGCAACTCATCACAAAGTATACCGGTTCATTCAAAATAGCGGTTTAAGCAAAATATCGGTTGCCAGTTTGACAAAATGAAGACTGGGAAATATGTGTTTTGCCACTTTGATCCTTCGTACCACTTGGGGTCAACATACCACTTCAGATCGATAATCACTTTCTGCAAAACACCAATAGTCTAAGGACAATAATGCATCATACCAATTGGAACAAGTACCAATTGAGCTTTAACTTATACATACAAAAGTGATCTCAATGCAAGTGTGTGTCCATCAATGACAATCACAACATAATCATCAAAAATGTCAACAATCTCCCCCTTTGGCATTGATGACAACACTTAGGAAATTTTGACATCTAAGTGTTTTACAACAAAAATATGCCAGAATCAAAATTACTCCCCCTAAGCGTATACACTATTCCTTTTGCAGAAAATATAATTTATACTACTTCTTTACAAAAATACATGAAAGTATACATCAAAACATTCAAAATTTATACTTCTCCCCCTTTGCCAACAATGACAATCAAAATATTATAGACTAACCCCTGTTTCATTAGTGTTAAAAGAATAAGAGTTTATGACAATAAGGAATAAAACTTGTCAAAAACTGATTTGAACTCCTGCAAAAATTGTTTCATAGATAAGGACCAGGACTCAAGTAGGGAAGTACCCACTTCCTTCTCTGTCTACATCTGGGAGACTTGTTCTTCCATGGTGTCTAGTGTGCTCATCTCCTGAGTCACTGTTAAAGCATCCAGATTGAGATAACATTTCTGAAGAATCTATAGGCGTGGGAGTAGAACCAGTTGGAGTTCCTGCAAATCTCGAGTCTAGTTGCTTATTTCCAACTCTATTTTGGCAGACTAGATATGAAACCAGTGAACGGTTTGCCCATAAGCTGTAAAAGAGTCATATGGTGGCTTGAAGGTACTCATATATAACTACAAGTCAGTTTGAAGCTTTTTCTTCTGTACAAGCACATCATCATAAAAGAGATGGGGTTGGCAAATCTTAGTTAGTAGTAGATTCCCCTCATCCAGAGCATTCCTTATATCTTTTTGTGCTTTTTGTAGTACCGGAGCTCATTAAGCTTCTTCACCAGGGCAATGTTGAGAGCCTTTTGATGCTCTTTCTTGGCATTTGCCTCTGCTACCTCTTCTAGGATTTGCACCTAATCATCCACTACTGTGCATAGGAGCTTCAGTTGTGCCAATGATGAGTCAGTACTGGGGAGGTTTGTGCCGGGTGACAAACCAATAAGAGTGTCCACCGCAACTTGGATAAGATCTTCCTCCTTCTTCCTCCTTAACACCTCAAGGCATTCTTGAGCAACCTTAATGCTTTGTAGCAACTCCATTTCGCTTGCAGACTGGAGGTCAATAGGACTGGTGAGGTCAATCGGTTTGGCTTGACTACTGGTTGCCTTTAGAGTCTCCATCTGCGTGCTCTTTACCGCTTCTACTTCCTTCTCCTCCTTTGCCTTCTTCTTCTCTGCTTCTTTTCTCTTTTCTTCTTCCTTATCCTCCTCTGCCTTCTTCTTCTCTGCTACCTTCCTCTTCTCCTCTTCCTTTTCTTCCTCTTCCTTCTTCTTTTATGCTTCCTTTCTCTTCTCCTCTGCCTTTTCTTCCTCTTCCTTCTTCTTTTTTGCTTCCTTTCTCTTCTCCTCTTCCTTTCTCTTCTCCTCTTCCTTTCTTTTCTTCTCATCCTTCTTTCTTTGTTCCTCCTGTTTCCGTTTTTCCTCATCTTCTTCCTTTTTCTTCTTCTCCGCCTGTTTCTTTGCTGCTTCTTCCTATTTGTCCTTTGCTTGCTCTTCAACCTGTTTAGCCTGCTTCTCTTGTCATGTTGCTTCAGATGGTGTGTCTTGTGCAACATCTTCTACATCTAGAGCATCGACATCAATGGTGTCTATAGGTTCAACAACCGGGTTTCCTTCAGTATCAAACACTTCATCCGGTTTTGTTATTATCGATTCTTGCTCAGACTTCCTGTTGGCTTCAACCACTCTATGCATCTTAAGAGCTTCTTGAGCAAGAGTGTGTGTATTCTAGAGCACTTCTTGACCTTTTCCTTCTAGTAACAGGAGTCTTCTTCTTCTCATGAAGAAGAGGCCTTTGTATTTATTCATAACTTCAAACAGTTCTGAATTTGATACATCAGGAAAATGTTCAGCAAAGACTTTCTCTCTCATTTCCTGTTCCTTCTCTATGGCAATGCGCCATTTATTGTCTAAGGAATTATACAAAGAATCTGGTGTCTCAGATCTAATTTCTAAAGGCGACCAGTCATTAACACATAAATACTTAATGATTTCTTTTTCAACTGCTTCTTTTTCATCATCATTGAAATCATCAAAACAATCAATCAAATCATTCAGCACTTTTCTCCTAATATTTTTTATAGTTCTTTGACAATGTGTCAAAGGTTTGTAGGAGGAGATGTCAATATTTACCAGTGCCGATGATGTCGGTTCATTCTTTGTCTTTTTCTTTGCTTGTCTTGTCTTCTTAGGTTTTTCCTCAAACATAGTTTCTTCTGAGTCCGGTGAGTTAGTCCTTGTCTTCCTCTTTCTTTCGAAGACTTTGGCAGGTGCCGCTACCGGTTTTTTCTTTGCAAGTGACCGCTTGGTCACTTTGGGATTGGCTGCAGTAACTAGTGCCAATGCCGAAGGCACTGCCTTTCCTTTCTTTTCAGGAGGTTCTACAACCGATGCAACCCTTTCCAGATAGGTGTCGGTTCTCTTTGCCTTAGGATCAAGAGTTGAGGCGATTAGGGTATAAGCATACCCGTCCAACATATCATACATCACCTCATAGCCCATAGGCTCCACTTCTTCCTGTCTGGGCTCAACAGCCTCCATTATGCATTCATCAACTTTGATGATAAAGCAAATATCCTCTTCATATTTCTTGACAATGTCACTGGATATCCTCATCCTTAGGCTCATCTTGCTTTTGAACTCATCAAAGTACTTGTTTAGAACATCAGGGTAACTGGTTCCAACTACTTGCAGGCTTTCTTTGATCTGCTTGGTAACCGGTTGGTCCGCAGACCACTGAATATCTCCCACTCCGAGAAAGTAACCTTGGAAGTAGAAAAATAGTCCTACTAGAAGTTGTCTAAACTTGAATTTTAATGCATTATCCTATTTGATTGATTTAAGATTCAATAGGAGTTGCCTTTGCATACCAGTGCAAAGGTCAAATGATGCATCTTCCTTGATCATCTGGTAAGCGACATTTACCGTTGTAGCAGATATAGAGTTAATTCTGCTGGCAGAGAACGTCCAGTATCCAATCACCATGCACGCATATTTCGCAAGGTCATCCTTGATGGATTTAACAGTCATTCCTCATGAGTTGCTCACTGAACCAGTGAGCTTGGACATTTCCATCTTCCTGACCTTCCTAAGGGCTGGCACTTCCCCTGTATTGCAGAAACCAGTGACGACATGAATAGCTTGTGGTGTGATATCATGCGTATGCTCTAGGTACATCTTGTCACCAGGAACTCTGCTTAGAATGATCCTAATGTGGTCATCTGTGAAATCCTCTAGGAAGTAAACCGCATTGTGAAGTTTCTTCTTCTCCAAAATGCTATACTCCTGTTTGATCTTTTTATCCTTCCCAAAGAATAGACCTAGCTACGAATGGATCACAAGAGACACTAGGTCTTCGATTTTGCAGTCCATATAATTTGAAATTCCTTCTTCTACTATAAGCCCAGCCGGTACTTGTGACAAAGCATTATATTTTGATTTTCTTTGAATGAAATCCATAGAATTGACAGTTGCACTAGAACTATCATGAGATGCGGAAGCCATGACAAAACAAAAAACTTGAGAAATACCTTTCGGAAATTGAGAATTTAGGGCTTGCAAAATCCACTTCGCCTTCCACTTCGTCGGTTGTTGAATCACCGCTTTGAGTTCTTCTCTTGACCGTTTGATATTTGCTTCTGAATCTTCTTTAGGGTTTCGAGATTTCTTTGAACTGCAACACAAATCACTTTTTCTTTGCTCTGCACTTGAAAAACTTCTTCGCTCAAAAAATGATGGTGAGAAATGATTTGAAAATTCCTTTTAAACATATTCCTCACCTATCGTAATAAATGCTCCACCATTAGGGCGTAAACCCTAATTTGCCTATTACTGTGTCTAGTCTTCTGCCAAGTGACAGGTATCACATACCAGTTAAGGTCTTTTACCAGTGTAAACCAGGGGTTCGAAACATTTCACCATTTTCTCCCCCTAAGCTTTTCTGATGCTTAGTTTGTTGGTTCCGTTATTTCCACACTAGGTGCAGAAACCTGTTCTTCTTGTAACACCGCTAGTTTCTTCTTCCAAGTTTTGTTCATATTCACTTGAATGGTGTCAATATCAATCTTTCCTTCTGGAGTGACTGGTATATCATTCGATATGTTCTTTCTTAATCTGCAGAATCTGGCAATGTGACTTGGTTTGTTGCAGTGATAGTAGACCATTCCAAGTGCTCTCCAAGGTCCATTATTCATGTTGTCGTTCTTCCTCCTACATGTTGTAATAGTGTGACCATGATCATGATAGATCAAACAGTTTTCTCTCCATCCGGTTGCTGCTTGATAGCCACCGCTTCTTGACTGATGATTGAAGGCATTAAACCGGTTGTGATTCCGGTTCACAAAAGGTTCAGGATCAACTCCTTGAGTCCTCTAAGGATATCTTCCAGTGTTGTTCATGACAAACCTGCATTCAGATGCTCTATGCCCAAACTTGTTGCATGCATAATAGTTACCATTGAATTTATAGGATCTAGGCTTATCATTTAGAAAATAAGGAAAATTATTGTAAGCCTTACTCCTACACACATTGGCAGTATGTCCTTCTTTAAGATAGTTAAAGAAAATAGGTTTAAACTTTTTCTTACCTTTATCCTTTCATGTCGGTTGTTTCTTTGATGCTCCAGTATTTGTACCAGAGGTCTCACCTTCCTCATGACTGGAATAACCAAGTCCATCATTATTCTTGGCAGGTTTGGCAGATTCAAGCTTTTGCTCTAGCTTGATAGTACTCTTGTTGAACTTAGCAAGTATTTCCTTTCACTCTGAGAGTTCTTTGGAAATAGCAGCATTTGTTTCCATCAAGTTTTCATTTTCACAGATGGCAATGTTCAGTTCTCCTTGCATGTCTTCCTTTTCCACTTTGCTCGCATGGAGTTGAGCAGTTAGGGCACTGATCTCTTGCTTCAGCTTGGAGTTTTCATGGTCTTTGTCTTTGACTAGATCTTCAGCTTTCCTTCGGTTCTCAAGCTCTTGACACATTCAAATAGTTAGTCCTTCCAATTCTTTTCTAAGGTTGGAATTGGATTCATTCAGCTTTTCTACTTCTTGAATCAGGGCTTCCATGTCTGCTTCATCAGAAGAACTATTTTTAGATAGCTCCATCAACTTTTCAGCATGTTCTCTCCTCTTTGCTTGAGATGCCTTATATTTGACCATAAGATCATCAGAGGCTTGCTCAAACTGAGTGAGACGATGAGTAAGTTCCCTCAATGTGTATTCCCCCATATCTCTTTCCAAGTGGTTAAAATTATAGAAAGGTTGGCTCCGATACCAATTGATGAATACTAAGACGGGGGGGGGTGAATTAGTATGCCAAAAATCTTTGTACTTACACACTTTGCTAGAATAACAGTAAACCGGTAAAACAGTTTAGCAGACAAACCGGTTAGCACACATGCAAACCAAATAGTAAATAATGCATTCACCCACAAAAGCACAAACACCATAACACAAGAGATTTTGACGTGGAAACCCAAATGGGAAAAACCACGGTGAGATGGAACTCATAAGTAACTATCTGCAGAATAAGAACCAGACCGGTTAAGGTCATACAATGTTCTTTACCAGACAGATCCTATTAGGAATCTCAATCTCTATTAGGAGATAAGTCCAATTAAAGACTACCTTGCTAGAGGATTTTAGATCCACATATGTGAACCACCTTGTTAGAGGATTTACAAAAGGCTTTTTGGGCCTACCCGATTAAGGGCTTCAGACTTGTTGAAGATGTGATTAATCAACAAGTGAGTGATCTATCTAATAGCATAGATTGCTTGGTTAGATCCTTGATAGCTTGTTCCTAATGCATTCCAGCATTACTTCAGTCTTCTACACATTCATACTCTCTCTAACTCATTGACCACCTTAAACCCTAACAACAACATCAACAACCTAAAACCCTAGACATGATGTCCTTATAAAGGAATCTGATTTCATGTCGGTCCAATAGGATTACAATACAATTTCCTAGGTTCAATGCATCTAGACATATTTTGTAACATGACACAAAAAGCATCGTTGAATTGTCAGCACCATCAAACAATCGGTGGATGGTAACTCATCACAGAGTATTACCGGTTCATTCAAAATACCAGTTTAAGCAAAATACCGGTTGCTAGTTTGACAAAATGAAGACTGGGAAATATGTGTTTTGCCGCTTTGATCCTTCATACCTCTTGAGATCCTCGAACCGCTTGGGGTCAACATATCGCTTTAGATCGGTAATCACTTTCTGCAAAACACCAATAGTCTAAGGACTATAATGCATCATGCTGGTTGGAACAAGTACCGGTTGAACTTTAACTTATACATACAAAAGTGATCTCAATGCAAGTGTGTGTCCATCAATGACAATCACAACATAATCATCAAAAATGCCAACACTAAGTACCTCAAACTTCATCATTCCCACCATGATGCCAACAATCTCCCCCTTTGGCATTGGTGGCAAAACATCTAGCTAGATTGAACTGGAATTCTCCCCATGTTATGGTTCTCTCCCTATTCTTTGCCTTCTCTACCTCTATCAGTACTACTCGGCCTCTACCGGTGGTTCTCTGCCTTCTCTACCTCTATCGTTATCTACCTCTACCAGTGGTTCTTTGCCTTCTCTGCCTCTACCGGTACTACTCTACCTCTACTGGTGGTATTATGACTATTTACATTCTTTTTCTATGTACACATAATCCTTCCTCCTCATATGTACAATCCACATTCATTTATTCTCTCCCTTTTTGCAACAATGACAAAGGATAAAAGAATCAAAGTATATAAAAGAATGCATAAGGGTGAGAGTAGATCAAAAATGTCTTTAAAATTGACCTTAGCAGCCTTCAAAGTAGATTCCCATGAAGGCTTCACCTATTTCATAGTGTGGATTTGTCTATGTAGATTTGTGACAAAATCCTCCATATCATCTACTATCTTGCAGTCAGGTGAATTGATGAGGCTTTCTGCTTCTTTCACATTCCTTTGCAGTAAATCAATGATGGGTGTAAGGTAACAATGTAGCTCTAATAGGTTGAGAGCTCATTTTTCCTGTTCCTCTTTCAGAAAGTTGGTTCCATGAGTCAACTACTTGACTTTTCCACTGAAAGTCACTACAAAGCTTGTAAGAGGATCAATAGTACCTATCAGATCTTGGATATCCTTTTGAGTTTGTACTCTTTTATCTTCAATATCTTTGATGAAATTGATGAAGTTTGATAATTTGGCCAATAATTGGCCAACTTCCTTTAAGATAGATTTCAGCTCTTTAGTGTTGTTAGAGAGAGCAACTTTGTCAACTAATATTTGTTCCATTAATTTGTCACCTCTCCTAGTTTCATACTTCCTAGTTGCAACCTTGTCCAGATTGGTTGCCTCTGAATTGATTGCTTTGATAAGAGTACCCAATTGATCAATGATGGATATATTCTCATCAACAACAATGTCAAGAATGAGATCATATAGAATTGTCTTTGTAGTATTAGGAATTCTTGCCTTCTTTTTCTTTTCTCTAGCTTTGGCCTTTTCAACTTGAATTCTCAGTTTTTTTGAAACTTTCATTAACTGTTTGGGGGTCATCTTCTTGGTATCTATTACTAAGTCTTCCTCATCTTCCTCCTCTTTTTCTTCTTTTTCTTCTTCAATCTCTGCCTCAGACTTGGCTGAGATGGTGAATTAAGATTTCTTCTTCTCACTTTCCTTTTTTAAATCTAACTTCCTTTTTACCAGAGGAGTGTCCATTTTCTTACTGCCTTCAGGTTGGTCAGATGGGGAATCATCTTTCTTCTTGTCCTATTTTGGTTCCTTGGCCTCCTTTGGACTAGTATTGGTTGTTTCTATTTCCTTTCTTTCTATTTTCTTTTCCTTTGTTTCCTTCTTCTCTTCTTCCTTCTTTTTTGCTTCATCAACATATGGTGTTGATGAATCTATCACCTTTGGGGTTTCTTCCTCTGCACCTTTTTCTAACAAATAAGGTTTGTTATCAGTAGGATTTTCTGTGGGAGTATTTATTGTCACCAGATTCCTTTGAGGTCTTTCCTCGGGAGGGATCTCCTCAATTATGACTTCATCTTCTCTTGGATGCTTAGTTTGACCGGTTCCCTTTGCCAGTGTAGCATTAATATCAATAGTTTCAATAGTTGATTTTTGTTCAACCAGTGGCTCTACATCCTTTGTTAGATTAGGAATATCTAACACAACATTACCTATGATATCTTCAATTGTAAATACATCAAATTCATCAGTGGTGTCCTTGTCTTTTCTTGAGCAGCTACATCTTGTCATTGTTTTACTTCTTTTTCTATTTCCTCCTCAACTTCCTTTTGCTAGCTCAAAATTGTTTTCCACATGGCAACACCCTCATCATGCACACCTTGGATATCTCCTATGGCCACTCTCCCTATTCTGCTCCTTATTTTGAAACATTGTACACAAGCTTTGACCACTACAGATGCTTGATCATAATCTAATTCATATTGCACTTCCATGAGTTCCTTAATTCTATGTTCCTTCTCAATTGCTAGGGCAGTTTTCCATCTCCCTTCAATGAGATTTTGTAGATCTAATGGAATAAATCCAAGTAGTTCACTAGGAGTTCTACAGAAATTATGTAAGTTCCAGATAAGTGCATCTTCAATTTTTCTTTTGTCTTCCTCGTTGCAGAGGGGATACTTTCTCCCAACACCAGCTAAACCTCCATACTCTTTGATCCCTTGGACCATTTCATCAATAGTTGGAGCTACATTCCTACCACTTCTTCTGACTTCTTTTACTATAATATCAGATTGGGTGTCAGAGTTATCACCCTCCTTTTCATCCTTCTTTTGGATTCTTTTTGGCCTTTATGTCAACTATCCTTTCAATCCTTTTCTTTCTTACATATGTGACTCCTACTGGTTTACCTTTACCTTGGGAAGATGTAGGAGTATCTGAGTCCTTTTCTTTCATGTATGCTACCGGTTTGCTGGATGCAACAACCTTGGGTTTTGTCTTGGACATTTTCTTATTTTCTTCTATTTGTTCTCCATATTTGCTTGATTTAGCCCCTGTTTGTTTACTTGTACTATGGAAGCAGTGGCACCAGATGTTTCACCTCCATACTTCTTATCTAAGGTGTCAATCATTTTCCTTACTTTCTTTTGTATGGTAGGCTCCTTGAGTTCCCTCTTTATTTTGGAGCTTGCCTCCTGATAAGTTCCAAATCTCTTTGCATTTCTTTCTACTGGTTTAACCAACAACATGTTTGCATATAATTTGATAGTGTCTACCCCAATCTCATAACCCATAGTGGGTTCCGATAAGGTTCTAGGTTGAACCACTTGAATAATGCAACAATCAGTATCAACAAGAAAACAAATGGTGTCCTTGAACTTTTGGACTATACCAGTTGGGATTCTCCCTCGTTGATGCATTCTAGTTTGGAAATCTTTAAAATAGCCCCACATTGTCTCTCCAAACTTATCACCTATGTCTCTAATCATTTCACCTATTTGAACTGTGATAGGTTTATCTGCAAACCACACTACATTGCCCTTACTAGGAAATAAATTTTGTACATAAAAGAAGATACATACCAGTATTGAACCATACTTGAATGATTGCCTTTTGTCCTTCTTGATTTGGCCCATGTTCACCAAGAATTGACTTATTATCATCTCACAAATGTCATATGTTCCATCCTCCTTGATGATCTGGTAAGTTGCATGGATAGAACTACTCGACATACTGTTCACGTGGCTTGATTGATAAACCCTATAGGCTATCACTACAAATGCAAACCTCATTTATGTATCCTCAATGTGAGTGACTGTCATTTCTCTTTTGTCAAATTGGGATTGAGTCAACCGAGTGACATCACTGGATGATATTGTCCTTAGGGTTAGTGCTTCACCTATTGCGTTGAACCCTGTTACTCTTTTGATTACCTCCTTTTTTATTTTGATTGGTGCTTCATTTTCCAATCATAGAAACTGGTCATGCACTCTACTTAGCACATACCTGATCTAATCGACATGGAATTGGTTAGGAATATAAACAACATACGAAAAAACCTTGGTCTTTAGATGAATATGTTCTGCCTTCAACAAATCATTGTCACAAAACCTTTTGAATTCATATTGAATGAATTTGACTCCAAGTTCTTCAAGCTTATAGTGGATGAAAGAACGGATATCTTCAACCAGTAACAGATCAAAGGGCACAGATAATAGGGCACCAGTCATATCAATCTCTTTGACATTCATAGGATGCAACTTGAACTTGGGTTGTGGTTCCTTAACTACCTCAATCAACACAGTGTTGGAATCCAAGAACACAAAGAGGGGGGGGGGTGGGTGAATCAGTGTTCTTCTAGAATGATCAATTTTAACCTTATTAAGAATGTATTCACCAACCGGTAAACTGGTGCATATAAGATTGAAATAAGTAAAGCAATCAATAAGCCAATCACACAAATGAATATCATAACACAAAGAATTATAAGTGGAAAACCTCAAAGAGGAAAAACCATGGTGGGATTTGTGACCCACATTATCAATCCACTAGCCATATGAAAAGATATTGCAAAATATGGGGGCCTACACATGTAGGAAGGCTTACAGCCTAGAGCACACTTTGCATCACAAAAGGAATCTCACTAACTACATACAAGTATAGACTACAATCCAGAGAAATGAGTGAACTACAATGATAGTATCTTCTATGCCTAAATACAGTTCTGGTTAAGCTCTATTTGTTCCAGTCTGAAACCCTAAACCCTTACCGGAATAACCTCTTACATAAATTTTCTCACATACATGATCTCTCTCACATATCTCACATCTCTATTACATCTCATACTCTGTCATATTACAAAATGATCTAATCAACTAACCTATATACCCTTACAATCCTTTATGCCTTATGTTGGCTTACATAGATAATTACAAAAAGAATATACATGTCAGATCAATTACATATATACATGAATATCAAAATTAATTGCCGATTGTCGAATCTCCCAAATGATGTTGGCCTCCAATATTGATAACTTGATGAAGTCATGTCGGCCTAGAATGTCGGTACCCAAATAATTCCTCCTACCGGTGAAGATACCTGCTAGTGTTGGAGTCGGTGTCAGTGTCAGTGTCGGTGTTAGTGTCAGTGTCGGTGTCGGTGTTGGTGTCGGTGCCGGTGCCAGTGAAGTGTCTACTAGTAAACAACCAAGCCAAAATATGAAGCCGGAACATGTTGCCATCAAAGACAACATATTGAAACCAATCAAATGAGTGTCAATTGCCAACAATGTCCCCCTTTGGCATTGATGGCAACACGTGAAAAATGATAATGGTTTCCACCTGTCGGTTTCATCCTAAGACTGTTCCTTGGCCTGAGCTGAATATCCATCTGTGATCATGATTTGAACAAAAAACTCCATACCTTCATATCTCCCAATGCCAAAATTATATTTTTCACCTATACCTCCCCCTTTTACATCAATGCCAAAAAAATACCAAAAACTAGGATGAAGAATGGAAGTCTGTACAAAGAATATCCCAAAATACCTTACCGAAGCTAAATATACTTGAAAATATTCTGATAAGATTTCTCCAAAATCTCTAGATAGGTATCCCAACCTACTTTTAGTGTGCCAGAAACAAATACAAGTCCATTAAGCATTTGGGCATATGACTCTTTATCCTTAAGTTCTACCAATGTGGGCTTACCAACCATATCAATACACTCCTTCTTATGTACACTTAATGAGTCCAACTGAGGACTCACCAATCCTCTAAGACCTCTAGATCTCCTTATAATTTTGTCTTTATCCCTCTCAAGAGCTGAAACTTGAGCTTCCAAAACCAAAATCTGACCATCAATATATGTAGTCAAAGAATGTGAACCATCAAAAGAATTGACTATACCTACAATCTTCTCCTAAGAATCCTTAATCCTTTTATCTGTCTCTGCTATAAGTAAACTTGTGTTACAACATACTCTGTAAATATTAGTAAATTGCCTCAAAGCATTATCAATCAACTTCATCTTATCATTAATCTCCTTCTTCTCTGACTCAATCATCTGATCAAAAGTTGCTCTCTTATCTTGTGTAAACCTCTCCAGTTCCTGTCGGTTTGATATCTGATGTAAATATTGAAATTCCTTAGAAATGTCCCCTGTGATTACTTTAAGCTTGCCAAATGGGCTTGCTTCTTTGTGAAATTTTCACTCTGGGACAAGTCTATAAAAAAATGGGATAGACTGATCAATAACTACTTTGTCCACAAATCCTTCCTTCATCATCTTCTATGCAACCATCATCATGAGCTCAATAGAACTCATCTCAATTAATCTTTCTGTTCAACCTGTGAGGTGTCGATTGACAACAATGATGCGCTCACTACCAGTTCCTTGCCAGATTCCTCTCTCTTCTCCTCTGATGGTTTATTAACTTTTATAGATTCCTCTCTTGCATCGGTGGCTTCTCCTTTTGGTGCAGTAACAGTTACTACTGGTTCCTTCTTATGAATTGTGACCTCAACCTATACATTCTGATCCGGAGGAGTAATGTCCTCAACATTAGTAACTTGTACACTTGCAACCTTTACACTCTCTAAATCTACCAGTATCTCAACATTTTCTGATATCACCTATGTGTCCTATACATTAGATTCTACCAGGGGATCTATATACAATATCTTAATATCCTTCAAAATTGTGCCCATTATACCTTTACCTTTCCCTTCAATCAGGATGTTTGTAGTGTCAATTTTTGCCTTTGGTGAAGTATAAGAACCAAGGTTTGTAGCAAATAATTGAACCCATACCTTGTGGGTCTCCTTGACTATCTCATGAACCCTACCTAACATAAGACTAACTATCATGTGCTTGTTGTGAAATATTTTTTCGTTTGCAACCTCAAGTGTCATGTCCAACTCCTATGGAGTAATGGATGCACAAGTGGTTAACAACTCTTGAATCTTTATATGTTTATCCTCCTCCATAGCTGATAATCTTATAGCATCTAAATTGTCATATAACTATGCTGGTATTTGATTTTCAATTTCTAACAAGGCTTTCTTATCTATCCAAATATAATAAAATTGCTTCCTCAACTTCTCTTTGTTCATCATTGTCTAAATGCTCATAATAAAATTGTACATTTTTCAACATACCATCCTTAGTTATTTCATTAACCAATTCTACACAAGTCTTGGGTGGAATAATAGTTACATTACTGGTGACAAGTGCCAGATTAGTGTCATCCATCTTCTTTCTTCTTCCAATACCGAATGGAGCAGAAGGTGTTTCCTTTGGAGCTCTCTTTTATGCCGATACCTTGATTGTAACCTTCCTAACTGGTTGCTTCCTTATTTCCCCCTTAGTCTCCTTAGTTTTCTTCCTCAATACCCTCTTGAATGCTAAGGGTGTGTCATCATGAGATCCAAAATCTACTGAAATAGGTTCAATAAACATTTAAGGCTCTTTCGTCTTCCTTCCTTTTTTCAGAACAACATCAATTAATGCCTTGATATCCTGAGATACCTATTCCAGAAATTTGCTTGTCTTGCCCTACTATTTCTCCCTCTTCTTCTAGTTAAAGTCAGTTTCAACCTCCTTCTTTTTCTGTTTAGCAGTACCAAAGGATTTCTCAGCTTCATCAATAGATGCATCAATTAGCAACTTTGCATAAGAATCCAACATCTGAGCATGAAATTCATAACCCATTTATTCAATCCATATCTTCTAGGGCTTGACAAATTCCATCAAAGTTTCATCCTTCTTAACCATGAAGCATATCTCGGTTGAGTATTTCTCAACAATTTTCTTTGGAACCCTCTCTCTATGATTCATATCCTTCTCGAATTCCTTGAAGTAACCCCACACCTTATCATATCCCTGACTACCCAAACTAGCAATAGATTGTTTCAGTTGCCTTCCTACCAGGATATCAAATGGCCATTGTCTCTTCCCAAAACCGAGAGTTTCATTAATGAAAAATAGCGCCAAATAGACAACAAGATTTCCATACCAGAATGTTCCCTTTCTTCTCTCCTTTGATCTTCCCTAGGTTAATTAACAATTCATCTAACATCCATCCACAGAGATCTAACTTCTCATTTTCCCTCATCATCTTATGTGCTGCATAAATGCAGGAGCTAGAAATATAATTTAGATAGTTTGATTGAGTTGCCTTGTATCCAATAACCATGCTTCCAAATCTGATATCTTTATTGGTGATAGTGCTAACCCTCATCGATCGCCAATCCGATGTTGCATCGGTGATTTTTTTGACATGATCCTTAGAAACCTTCTTCTCTGGACACCGTCCAATCTGCGAAAAACTGATGATGGCCCTAATGGCCTCCTTCGAGATCTTATTGTTAGGGTTTCAAGCATATCCAAAGCAAATATGAACTAACAATTATATGCAGATTTAAATACAAAAGATAAAGAAATAAAACAGGACACAGATAACACAGAGATTTAACGTGGTTCACCCAGAATGGGTTACGTCCACCATACACAGCCGTCCAATCTTTCTTATTATCCAGCAAAAATAGTACATCAACCTTACAATGCCTTTAGCATCCTAGCCGCTTATAACATGCATTTTTAGGGTTTTATTACAATGTCAGTTTTCATCAAAAAAAATACCCAAATTTTTTTTTCTTAGGGGCTCCCACCCCCAAACCCCTGCCTGGGGCTCGGCCCGGCCCCAAACCCCGGCAAGGATACGGGTTGAGTGTACAGTACTTTGCTGATCAGTTGCCACATTTCAACAATCTCCCACTTGGAGAATGATACTACATGACACCACTGTACATGCAACATCCGCTGGATAAAACACTAGGACTCGACTGGTATAAATTCCACAATTATCAATTAAGAAGACCAATAGAAACTGATGAAGAAATCAACTTCTCCTATGGAACTACATTCGTGAACATATTGGTAGGATTCTCACTTGTGTGAATCTTCTCAAGCCATAACTAACCCTCCTCCAAAACAGTCCGGATGAAGTGGTCCCTGAGCTGAATGTGCTTTGTCCTTGAATGAAAAGCAGAGTTCTTCGCAAGATGAATGGCACTCTGGCTATCAGTATACAATGGGCTATCCTCTTGTGTCTGACCCAATTCCTCCAGAAAACATTGCAACCAAATCATCTCCTTGCTGGCTTCTGTAGCAGCAACATACTCAGCTTCAGTGGTTGAAAGTGTAACAACCTTTTGTAGCCTAGAAATCCAACTAACTGCAGTTCCCCCTATAGTAAAAACATACCCTGTAGTACTCCTCCGTGAATCAATATCACCCGCCAGATCAGAGTCAACAAATCCACTCAGAGTAGCATTAGATCCTTTGAAATATAATGCCTTCGTAGTAGTTCCTTTCAAATACCGAATAATCCATTTCACAGCATTCCAATGTTCCATACCTGGATTACTCATAAACCTGCTCACAACTCCCACTGCATGTGCAATATCTGGTTTTGTACATACCATTGCATACATTAGACTACCAATAGCTGATGAATACAAGATGTTAGACATTTTATTAACCTCTTCCTGTGCCTTTGGGCACATCTCCTTAGTCAATTTGAAATGACTAGCCAAAGGTGTACTAACTGCTTTTGCATCCTGCATGTTAAATATTTTCAACACCTTCTTTATATACTCACTTTGGGACAAATTCAAGGTTCTATTTTTCCTGTCCCGTGTAATCTTCATACCGAGAATTTGCTTAGCTGCACCCAAATCCTTCATAGCAAATGACCTGGCTAATTTTTGTTTAAGATCATCTATATGTTGCATGTTAGACCCAGCAACAAGCATGTCATCAACATAAAGCAACAGGATAATATAACTGCCATTATCAAATCTCTTAAAATATACACAATGATCAGAATGAAATCTATGATAACTGTGTTCAGCCATGAAACTATCAAATTTTAAATACCATTGTCGGGGTGCTTGCTTTAGGCCATACAAACTTTTCTTCAACCTGCACACCAAGTTCTCCTTACCTTTGACCTCATATCCCTGTGGTTGCAACATGTAAATTTCCTCCTCCAAATCTCCATGGAGAAAAGCTATTTTGACATCTAATTGTTCAAGATGTAAATCATCTGCAGCCACAAGACTAAGTATAGTTCTAATTGAAGTCATTTTTACAACTGAAGAAAATATTTCATCATAATCTATACCCTTTTTTTGTGCAAAACCTTTTACCACAAGTCTGGCCTTATATCTTTTCTGACCTCCTTACTCCTCCTTCAGTCGATAAACCCATTTGTTAGGCAAGGCTCTTTTTTCTGCAGGTAAAGAGACTAAGTCCCAAGTCTTATTTTTCATCAAGGAGTCCATCTCCTCTTTCATGCCTAGCTCCCACTGTTGTTTGGCATCCACTTGCATTGCTTCTTCATATTCTTCTGGCTCACCAGAATCTGTTAATAAAATAGAATACAAAGAAGGAGAAAATATTTCAGGGGGTCTACTTGTCCTCGTAGAATGTCTAACACTTGCAGGAGTTTGTGGGACAATCTGTTGTTGCTGAGCATCAGGTACCTATGGCATTTCATTTTCAGGAATCTCATCCAACACCACATATTCTTGTTTGTCCTGTTCATGCTTCTTTTCCTGCATCTGTTCTTTATACATGACCTTCTCATTGAATATAACATCTCTACTTCTAATTATTTTCTTATTTTCAAAATCCCATAACCGATAACCATATTCATCTATCCCATATCCAATGAAGGTACATTTATGAGATTTAGCATCAAGCTTGGTTCTATTTTCTTTATCAACATGGACAAAAGCTTCGCAACCAAAGGTTTTCAGAAAAGAATAATTTACCTTTTTACCAGTCTATGCCTCCTCTGGGATACCACCATCCAAAGGGGTTGAAGGTCCTCTACTTATCAAATAGATAGTAGTATGTACAACATCTGCCCAAAAATGTAAGGGCAATCCAGCATGCAATCTCATGCTCCTCGTGTGTTCCATGATAGTCCTATTCATTCTCTCTGACACACCATTTTCTTGTGGAGTTCCTGGAACTATCTTCTGCTTTCAAATCTCATTTAAGGAGCAGTAATCTTCAAATGCTTTGCTGCAATACTCACCTCCATTATCCGATCTGAGACACTTCAACTTTTTTCCTATCTCATTCCCAACCAAAGCTTTCCATTTCTTAAAAGTTTCAAAAACATCCGATTTTTGTTTTAGGAAATATACCCATGTTTTTCTGGTTGAGTCATCAATAAAAATAACATAATAACAAGAGCCACCAAGAGATGATACCTGAGCTGGTCCCCATACATCTGAATGTACAAGCTCTAACTTCTCACTCTTCTTCTCTTTCCCAACCTTGAGAAATCTGACTCTTTTCTATTTACCATAAACATAGTTTTCACAGAACTCTAAATCAATCTTCTTTAGTCTTGGCAATAGATTTTTGGAGTGAAGGGTTTTCATCCCTTTCTCACTCATGTGCCCAAGCCTATGGTGCCACATTATCGAATCTGTTCTTGCAACATTTATTGTTGTTATCCCTGCAGTAACTTTATCTGTAGCAGCTAGGGTAGAGTAAGTGTTACCTGTACACAGATATAATGTGCCTACCTTCGCACCTTTAGCTATTACTAATGATCCTTTGGCGACCTTCCACATACTGTCTGAGAGGGTAACTATGAAACCTTCACTACTTAGTTGCCCTACAGAAATTAAATTTCTTCTTAAATTAGGAACATGTCTTACCTCCTGTAGAAACCAGTCATTTCCATTCTACAACTTGATCTTTATCTTTCCTTTTCCAACAATTTGACAGGGCTCATCATCATCCAAATATACCTGTCCAAAATCACCTTGAACATAATCTAGAAAATATTTTCTATTGGGTGTAGCATGAAATGAAGCCCTAGAATCTATTACCCAGGAATCATTAACATTATCCAAACATAAGATTAAAGCATCTTGTAAAGTATTACTTGCAATATTAGTTTCCTTACTATCATTTTCATTTTTGTCTCCTTCTTTGTTTTTCCGAGACCAATAGTCTTTCTTTAGATGACCAGGCTTTTCGTAGTACTAGCAATCTTTCTTTCCTCTAGATTGAGAGCATCCTTTCTTTGACTTCCCTCATGACTTCTCATTCCTAGGGCCTTTTCCTCTTTCCTTTGATCTTCCTTTGTTCTCCACATTCAAAACACTACCCGATGATGTTGGAGTCTCACCTGTGCTTTTCCTTCGCATTTCCTCACTTAGGATAACACCAACAATATCATCAAATACCAAAGTATTTTTACCAGAGACAGAGTTACTTACAGCCATAACCAAGCTATTCCAGCTTTCTGGCAAAGAACACAAAATCAAGAGAGCCCTAACCTCTTCTGCAAAAGTAATTTTGATCAAAGACAATTGACTGGTAGTTGTATTAAATTCATTTAAGTGCTCCACTACAGATCCTCCCTCACTCATTTCCAAATTAAACAAACGCTTCATAAGAAATACCTTATTCGAAGCCAAGGGTTTCTCATACAACTTAGCCAATGTCGCCATCAAATCTACAGTCATTTTTGCTTCTGTTATATTGAATGCTACAGACGGTGCAAGGCACAATCGAATGGATCCCAGTGCCTTTCTATCTAAAATGTCCCACTCTTAATCTGACATTATGGTCGGTTTCTTTGCCTTTCCTTCCAATGGCCGCCACAAATCCTTTTGATACAAGTAATCCTCCATCTGCATTTTCCATAACTGATAATTCTGGTCGTTAAAGTTTTTGACCTTGAATTTGGAATCCTCCATTGCTCCCACTCAAATCTGAAAGTCTTGCCAATTTACAGAAAACCTCGCTCTGATACCAATTGTTAGGGTTTCAAGCAGATCTGAAGCAAATATGAACTAACAATTATATGCAGATTTAAATACAAAAGATAAAGAAATAAAACAGGACACAGATAACACAGAGATTTAATGTGGTTCACCCAGAATGGGTTACGTCCACCATACATAGCCGTCCAATCTTTCTTATTATCCAACAAAAATAGTACATCAACCTTACAATGCCTTTAGCATCCCAACCACTTATAACATGTGTTTTTAGGGCAAAAACAAAGTCGGCCTTTTTAGGGTTTTATTACAATGTCGGTTTTCATCAAAAAAAATACCCAAAAAAAATTTTCTCGGGGGCTCTCGCCCCCGAACCCCCACTTTTCTCGGGGGTTGCCGCCCCCAAACCCATACTTTTCTGATCAGTCACCACATTTCAACACTTATACGATCTATCCAACTAGATGAATTCTCCATGCACTCTGCTCAATAATATATATGACAATCTCATCTTCAAATTTGGGAATATTCAGAATGTCAGTAAACCCTAGATCCTTAATGTGCTTGTACTCAAGCTTAATCTTTCCAGAATCTCCCATTAACTCACTCATATACATCCTTTAATATTACTGGATCCTCAATGTGGCAGTGAATGTAAGCTCTGACATCTTCCACATATACAACTCCTTCCGGGACACGGGAAAAAGTACCAACTGAATCATCCAAGGTGGCAATATGTGGACATCATTTAAAAATCGGCCTAGGATAATCCTTGACTTCGACAACAGTAGGATTTTCAATAAAAGTAGGTGTAGAGGATGATCCCACTTCCATGATGAAAGATAAATACCTATGAAATAGTTGTCGGTGAAAACCCCAGAGAACTCTTATGATCGCAGGTGAAATAGCTCAAGAAGATATCGATCGCACTGAATTGAATTAGACTCACTCTGAATCATTCTGAATCGCTCTGAATGCAAAGTGATAAAAAATGAAGTGGATTCAACCTTTTATCCTTCAAGAAACCCTAATCCATCATTGATATGAATGACTTCTGGTGAAAGATATTGGATCTCGGTCAAACATCTCCATGCCGGATAAACATTTCCAATGTTTGGAACATCTTCCAAAACCTCTTCCTGGGGCATAAGCAATATTATCATGAATTTTTCCTGCCCCTAAGGTATCTGCCTCAATTACCAGATGAGCTTCCTACTAGTGTAGGAGCAACCTCCTCTACCGGTAGAGTAACCAGAGCATTTCCACCTACTGATTGATCATTTGACTTCTTGACCCATTTCTTGATACGATCTTGCCGGATTTAATTAACCTTCTCTTTTCCTTTATCATTTGATCCATCATTATTAACTGGTGGATTTACGCCTCTACAAAACTTAGCTATGTGTCCAACCTCATTGCATGCATAATATGTAACATTGTTGTTTTGAATTGCTTTTCTAAAACCGGTATAATTGCTTGACCTGCACTGATTAGCCATATGTCCAAATTTTCCACATGCATAACATTTAACATTCATTTTTCAGTCTTATGTCTTATGACCATACTTATTGCATTTAGAACATTGACCAAGAGTCGAATTATAGTTTTGATTTTCTCTATTTCTACATTCCCTAGCCATGTGACCAAATTTATTACAAACAAAAAATCTACAATTAAATTTGTAAGCATTAAGCTGCCTTACCGGTACCTTCTGATTTTGATCTTCATTAGCAGGACCAAAACTCTGACCTTGTTCAAATCCAAGTCCACTAGAATCTCCATTCTATCTTTGACTTTTCAATAATTCATCAAGTTGTGCTAAACTAGCCTTGAATTTGTCCTTGTACTCACTTGCAACAATCATATCATCTCTCAAAATTATCATTTTTCTCTCAAGTTCTTGTTCATTACTCTGGGATTGCTCTAAATTAGTTCTCAACTTATCATTTTCATGAACCAACCGGGTGCATTCTTCAAATTTGTCTTTCAGGGATATATTAATATTTTCTTCCTTCTTCTTCTGGTCTTCAATCTCCTTTGACATTCTCATAGTTAGGGCTTGCATTTCATTCCTCATGACCATGTTCTCCCGACTCAGCTTCTGACATCTTTCATTAAGGGCATCCTTCTCTTCATTATCCTGATTTTGCAGA
Organism: Cryptomeria japonica; assembly: GCF_030272615.1. Classification (NCBI taxonomy): domain Eukaryota; kingdom Viridiplantae; phylum Streptophyta; class Pinopsida; order Cupressales; family Cupressaceae; genus Cryptomeria; species Cryptomeria japonica. The sequence goes on from NC_081405.1 coordinate 298,862,981, forward strand.
AGTTCCTTCCTCCTATCTTGAACAGATGACAACCTCTCTTGTAGGATAAGAATGAATTCCTGAATAGAATTCAATTCATCTTGTAACTTCAAGTTTTTCATCCTTTCAGCATCATAATCTTCAAATGCTACCTCTAGTTGCTTCTCCAAACTCATATCCATGGATTCTGGATTCAGGATCTTCCTCAAGTTGTTAAACTTTCTCTGAGGCACAAGGCTCTGATACCAATTGTTGGAATACAAGAACACTAAGAGGGGGGCTGAATCAATGTTCTACCAAAATGATCAATTTTAACCTTATTAAAACATGCATCCACCTACCGGTAAACTGGTACATATAAGATTGAAAGAAGTAAAGAAATCAATAAGCCAATCACACAAATGAATACCATAACACAAAGAATTATATGTGGAAAACCTCACAGAGGAAAAACCACAGTGGTATTTGTGACCCACAATATCAATCCACTGGCCATATGAAAATATATTACAAAATATGGGGGCCTACACATACAGGACGACTTATAGCCTAGAGCACACTGCTCATCACAAAAGGAGTCTCACTAACTACATACAAATCCATACTACAATCCAGAGAAATGAGTGAACTGCAATGATAGCATCTTCTATGCCTGAATACAGTTCTGGTTAAGCTTTGTCTGTTCCGGTCTGAAACCCTAAACCCTTATTGGAATAACCTCTTACATAAATGTTCTCACATACATGATCTCTCTCACATATCTCGCATCTCTATTACATCTCATACTCTATCATATTACAAAATGATCTAATCAATTGACCTATATACCCTTACAATCCTTAATGCCTTATTTCGGCTTACATAGATAATTACAAAAAGAATATACATGTTGGCTCAATTACATATATACATGAATATCAAAATCAATTGCCAATTTCCAAATCTCCCAAATGATGTCGGCCTCCAATACCGATAACCTGATGAATTCATGTCGACCTACAATGACGGTACCCAAAGAATTCCTCCTATCAGTGAAGATACCTACCTGTGCTAGTGTCGGTGCTGGTGAAGTGTCTGCCAGTAAACAACCAAACCAAAATATCAAGCCGGAACATGTTCCCATCAATGACAACATATTGAAACCAATCAAATGAGTGTCAATTTCCAACACATAGGAGTCGACACATAAGTTACCATGATGAATTAGAACATAATTCACAGATTGACTTCTTCTACTATTTCTACTAGGGTTTCTGATCACCAAAACTTCACCGCTTGATCTCCAAACTAACTTTGCACATAATGCCCTTAACAGATTTAGAAGGGCTTTGATTGCACTAGGATCTCACAAACGCACAAATCAAAGCAAGGTAAACAAAATTTGCTTTCATTTCCTTATTTATTTATTAATTTGTTTAGTGTGCCTTTACAATGGTTAAGTTGTACGACCTCAAATGGTAATATTTAATAATTTACCTGTGTTACTTCACTACTGGTAACAATACAACCTTTATGTGAATCGGTATGAAGACATAATGACATTGTGTGTTGTCATTGATGTCGATATGATGAAGAGAAGAGAACTGATGTAACACCGTGAACCGACATTTGTGCCAAAGTGAAGCGGTGTGTTTGTTCAAGGTGAACCAACATATGGTTATGGGAACCGGCACATGGAAGCGTTGTATGACTACCGGTTGGTAGTCTCAACTTCAGGGTTTCCGGTTGAAGTGCTTCAAGCTTGTGTGGCTCAACCAGCAACTTTGTGTGATGAGTTAGCATGGTAACGAAGAATAGATCATGTTGCCACATAAGCCTTGTGTGCGTGAAGGATCTTGCATGAAGGAGATTGTTCCTATCTACCTCGGGAATGTGTGAAGTCTGTAAATGGTGATAACATGTGATGGGTTATCAACCGCCATGAAATCGGTGGAAAATGAATGATGGAGAATGTCTTGAGATTGGATCAAGACTGTTGCATTTTATGCAGTGTGCTCAACGGTCAAGATTGAACCGTTTGAATTCCTTAATCTAACAGGTTTATGGTTTAGGGTTTATGCTACCAACCTATCTATTTTCCTATAAGGTCGATGTTGTGATTCTTTATGAGGTTGTTGGCAAAAGTTGTGTGTGTGTATCCAAGAGAAGAGATACGTGATTCTTGCCAGACCAGAGGAGAGAAGTGATACCTGCAGAGTGTAAGTGCAGAAGGTGAACAGGAGCTAAATCGGATCTACATTGGCATTGAGTGTTGTTACCAGATCATTGTAATACTTGTTGATCTCTAACCACCTCAACAGTTGGAAAATCCCTTAATAGGGTAGCTTTAACCAGCTTGTTGTAAATCCTTTAATAGGGTGACTCAAAACCATTGAGTTCTTGAAATCCTCTAACAAGGTAACCTTTAACAGGGTTTAACCCTTAACCGGGTATTCTAGCCATCCCTTAACCAGGTGATCCCTAACAAGATCGGTTCCTAATAGAACCTATTGTATCAGTCTTTAACTGGACAAGGCTCCTAACAGAGAGAACTTCTAAAGAGTTCAAAAACAAGCTTGTGGGTATTCATCCCCACCGTGGTTTTTCCCAGTTGGGTTTCCACTTGAAAAATATGTGTGTCATATGTGATGTCTTCTTCATGTGATGCTATGTTGTTTTCATTCAAGCTATGAATCATGTTGATCTAGTTGTTTATATATATATATATATATATCTTTGAAGGTAGATTACCTGTTCATGCACTAGGGTGAAATGGAAATGAAGTGTTAGATTGTATGAGAAGATAAGTGTCAACTGGTTTATGGTTGTCTCAGTTATTTTGGGTTTTGCCAGTTGTACTCTATTTAAGACCAGTGTTACTATTTGTCTGTCAATGCACAATGTCTGCTGACAAACCGGTTTAAGATTGTGTTTTTGTCTGTACTGATTCACCCCCCCCTCTCAGTACTGGTTTGGTACTATCTATTCATCATTGAGTTATCAATTGGTATCAGAGAATCCTCCTGGTCCTCTGTGTTATAAGCTTAAGTACTCAAGGTAAAGATCCAAGTCTAATGATGAAGAGGGAAGGTCCAAAGTTTAACAGAGAAAATTTCAGTATATGGAAAGACAGAATGAAGATATAAATTAGAAGCATGGGTGCTCAACACTGGAGCTATGTTGAGAATGCCTATGTTTCTCCTATCGATACTCTCATCGATGACCAAAAGAGAGAGATGCAGGAGAATGGGCAAGTCATGTAAGCCCTAATTAGTAGTTTATCTAACATTGAGTTTATTGATGTCCAAGATAAGGTAAATCCCAAAGAGGTATGGGATAATCTTGAAAATATCTATGGCGGTGATGAGCATGTAAAACAAGCTAAGGAAGAAAGCCTTAGAGGGAAGTTTGAAGACATGCAGATGGTTGAAGGTGAGACCATTCAACAGTATGAAATAAGAATCAAAACTGTTGTTGGAGATATCAAGAGTGCAGGTGGTAAAACAGAAGATTCCACTATGGTAAGCAAAGTCCTGAGATCCTTATTACCCGTCTATGCAATAAGGATTGTTGCTATTCAGGAGTTGAGATCAATAGACAAGACTAAGGTATCCCTGGACTCCATCTTTGCAAAGTTGACAGCCTATGAGCTAAATAGTTTTGATGGCAGTGTTCAAAAGATTGAATCATCTTTTAAAGCTTCTATTGTACCATCTAGAAAAGGAAAAGAAGCTAGCACTAGTGCTGAAACAAGATAGAACAAAGACATGGATGATGAGGAGATTCTGATGGCATTTGAAGCTCTTCTTGCTAGGAAACTTCCTAAGGGATCTGGCAAATACAGAGGTAAGCTCCCTTTGAAATGTTTTTCTTGTAACCGGATAGCACATATTGTTGTAAACTGTCCTAATGGCGACAACAAGGACAAACCAGAAAGGTTCAAGAAATTCAAAGGAGGAAACCAGAGAAATTGTTTTGTGGCAGTTGATGAAGGTGTCACAGATGAGGAATCAGAAGATGAAGAGAATGAAGATATTGTGTTTGTTGCTGTCAAGGAAGATGTGTCAGACAAGAAGGCTCTTGTCTCCCGGTTTGATAATTCCAATGAGTGGATTATTGATAGTGGTTGTTCTCACCATATGACTGGTGACCAAAGCAAGTTTCTATCCTTGGAAGAGTATGATGGTGATGTGGTTTGCTTTGGTAATGATGCACCATGCATGGTCAAAGACAGAGGGTCCATCTCTTTGAATGGAAAGAGTAGTGCTGACAATGTGTACTGGGTTGATGGTCTCAGACACAACCTTCTGAGTGTTGCCCAGTTGAATGATAGTGGTCTCATTTTGGAATTCAAGAATGGAGTGTGTAGAATCAAAGGAAAGAACGGTGAATTGGTGGCCTCCAACATGCAGACCAAAGGTAACCTATTTTAGCTGAATGCAAATATAAGTACATGTCTTATGGCTAAATTTGATGTTAGCTAGATATGACATAGGAGACTCTGCCATGTAAAATTTGATAACATTGTGAAGGCTAGTAAGATCAAGGCAGTTAGAGGGTTGCCGGTTTTAAGAAAACTAGATAATACCTTGTGCAGAGAGTGTCAATTGGGGAAAATGTCTTGCTCAACTTTTAAAGGTAAATCTTTCACTACTGACAATTTGCTTGATCTTGTGCATACTGATTTGTGTGGTCCCATGAAAACTAGGAGTGTGCAGGGTGATAGGTACTTCATGATTCTCACTGATGACTACTCAAGAATGATGTGGGTCACATTCTTGAAAGATAAGTCTGAAGCTTTTGTAAAGTTCAAATCTTTTAGAGCATTAGTGGAGAAGGAAAGCAGTAAAAGGATCAAGTGCCTGAGAACTAATCAAGGAGGGGAATTCACTTCCGGTGAATTCAACAAGTACTATGAAGAACATGGCATCAAGAGGCAACTGTCTGCCCCCCAGACTCCACAGTAGAATGGCCTAGCAGAGAGGAATAACTTGAATGTGGTTGAAGCAGCTAGAACTATGTTGATTCAAGGAAAGGTAGCCCACACCTTTTGGAGAGAAGCAGTGAGCATTGCAGTCTACACAATGAACTGAGTACTCATCAAGAAAGGTAAGGATAAAACTCCTTATGAGTATTGGATCGATAAGACACCTATGGTTAGCTACTTTAGAGTGTTTGGTAGCAAATGTTACATCAAGAGGAGTGAACACTAGAGAAAATTTGATGCAAAATGTGATGAGGGAATATTCCTAGGGTATTCCACCAAGAGCAAAGCTCTCAAGTGTTTCAATAATAGGACTCAGAGAATCATGGAAAGCATCAATGTAAGAGTTGATGAAACCATTGAGAAAACTGAGGAAACCGATAGTAAGCAAGCGGTAAATGAACCGGTTGTAACCTTCTGGGAACTGATTGTCAGTCAACCGAGTACCAGTAACAGTGTTCCTACACTGGTAGATGTAGATGTTGATACTGATGGAGATGAGGATGAAGAAGAAAAGAAAGAGGAATCTATCAAGACCATTCCTCGGTATGTCTAGCTAAATCATGATCCTAAGTAGATCATAGGAGATAAGGATGCAGGAATCCTTACAAGAAGAAAGGTTAGAGAAAACTCATGTATGATCTTTGAATTTGAGCCTAAATCATTCAAAGAGGCTCATAAAGATGAAGACTAATCAAGGCAATGGAAGAGGAACTTGACCAGATAGAGAAAAATGGTACATGGTCTTTGGTACCCAGACCGGAGCACAAAAATGTCATTGGTACCAAATGGGTTTTCAAAAATAAGCTGAATGAGGATGGCACAATGATTAGGAACAAAGCCAGATTGGTGTGCAAAGGATATGCCCAATAAGAAGGAGAAGACTATGGAGAAACCTTTTCTCCTATAGCCAGATTGGAAGGAGTTTGTATGCTTCTTGCATATGCAGCTTTTAAAGGATTCAAAGTATATCAAATGGATGTAAAATCTGCATTCCTAAATGGTGTACTTGAAGATGAGGTGTATATAGAGCAACCAGATGGGTTTACCCTATCTAAAGACAGTGACATGTTGTGTAGGCTACATAAAGCCTTATATGGTCTAAAGCAGGCACCTAGAGCATGGTATGAAAGCCTGCATTCCCATCTTGTGAAGATTGGATTTGAGAGAACAAGTGAAGATAGAAATATCTACTTGAAGTCTGAAGGAGATCAGATCTTGATCTGTGAGGTATTTGTTGATGACATTATCTTTGGTGGAGATGACAAGATGAGTCATGAGTTTGTAGATGAGATGAAGAAAAAGTTTGAGATGTCACTCATAGGGGAGATTAAGTTCTTCATTGGACTGCAGATCCAGCAGATCAAAGATGGAATCTTTATCACTCAGTCCAAGTATGTCAAAGAGGTGTTGAAGACCTTTGGCATGGAAGATAGCAAACCGGTTGGTACACCGATGGTGACCGGTTGTAAACTATCCAAAGAGGATGAATCGGCATTGGTTGATGAGAAGGAATACCGATCAATGATTGGTAAGTTGCATTATGTAGTGCATAGTAGACCAAATATAGCACATGTAGTTGGCATTACTGCAAGGTTCTAGAAAAGCCCAAGAGAATCCCACTTGGTTGCTGTCAAAAGGATTCTTAGGTATCTGAAGGGAACTGTTGATTATGGATTGTGGTATCCATATAGCAAGGATTTCAACTTGAAAGTATACATAGATGCTGATTGGGCAGGTAATGTAGATGACCGAAAAAGCACAACCAGTGGTGCATTCTTTCTCGGTGGTAGACTGGTCTCATGGATGAGTAAGAAGTAGAGTTGTATCTCTCAGTCTACAGCAGAAGCAAAGTATGTTGCAGCTTTCATGAACTGCACTCAGACAATTTGGATGAAGCATGTATTAAATGGCTTCAAAGTTCCTGTATCTGAACCGGTAAGTATATTTTGTGACAATACTAGTACAATTAACATCTCCAAGAATCTAGATTTACATTCTAGAACCAAGCACTTTGAGCTTAAGTAACATTTCTTGAGGGAAAAGGTTCAGAACAAAGAGATTGCACTGGAACATGTTTCCAGTAAGGAGCAGTTAGTAGACATATTCACCAAGCCTCTCCCAAAGGCTACATTTATGTACTTAAGAGGTGAATTAGGGGTGTTGCCCCTTCAGGAGGTAAACTAAAAGCATATGCTCCACATCAGTCAGGTATTGAATAGTCAATTTTTTTTTGGATTGATGTGTTCAAGGATGCTACTCCTCAGGGGGAGCAGCATAATGGAATAGGGAAGCTTGTGCCTCCACTTTGGCATTGTTGTCAAAGGGGGAGAAGATGTGAAGCGGAGAGATATCTTTGTATATTGCCATCAATGCCAAAGGGGGAGATTGTTGGTATTATGTGAACCGGTATGAGGACATAATGACATCGTGTGTTGTCATTGATGTCAATATGATGAATAGAAGAGAACCAGTGTAACACTTTGAACCGGCATTTGTGCCAAAGTGAAGCGGTGTGTTTGTTCAAGGTGAACCGACATATAGTTATGGGAATCGACATATGGAAGCATTGTATGACTACCGGTTGGTAGTCTCAACTTCAAGGTTTTCGGTTGAAGTGTTTCAAGCTTGTGTGGCTCAATCGATGACTTTGTGTGATGAGTTAGCATGGTAACAAAGAACAGATCGTGTTGCCACATAAGCCTTGTGTGCGTGAAGGATCTTGCATGAAGCAGACTGTTCCTATCTACCTCGGGAATGAGTGAAGTCTGTAAATGGTGATAATGTGTGATGGGTTATCATCCGCCATGAAATCCGTGGAAAATGAATGATTGAATGTCTTGAGATTGGATCAAGACTCTTGCATTTAATGCAGTGTGCTCAACAGTCAAGATTGAACCATTTGAATTCCTTGATCTAACAGGTTTAGGGTTTAGGGTTTATTCTACCGACCTATTTGTTTTCCTATAAGGTCGATGTTGTGATTCTTTCTGAGGTTGTTGGCAAAAGTTGTGTGTGTGTATCCAAGAGAAGAGATACGCGATTCTTGCCGGACCAGAGGAGAGAAGTGATGCCTATAGAGTGTAAGTGCAGAAGGTGAAGAGGAGCTAAAGCAGATCTACATTGGCATTGAGTGTTGTTACTAGATCATTGCAATAACTGTTGATCTCTAACCACCTCAACAGTTGGAAAATCCCTTAACAGGATAGCTTTAACCGACTTGCTGTAAATCCTTTAACAGGGTGACTCAAAACCATTGAGTTCTTGAAATCCTCTAACAAGGTAACCTTTAACAGGGTTTAACCCTTAACCAGGTATTCTAGCCATCCCTTAACCGTGTGATCCCTAACAAGATCGGTTCCTAACAGAACCTATTGTATCAGTCTTTAACCGGACAAGGCTCCTAACAGAGCAGACTTCTAAAGAGTTCAAAAACAAGCTTGTGGGTATTCATCCCCACCATGGTTTTTCCTAGTTGGGTTTCCACGTGAAAAATATGTGTGTCATATGTGATGTCTTCTTCATGTGATGCGATGTTGTTTTCTGTCAAGTGGTGAATAATGTTGATCTAGTTCTTTATATATATATATATATATATATATATATATATATATATATATATATATATATATATATATATATATATATATATATATATATATATATATATATATATATATATATATATATATATATATGTGATGGTAGATTACCTGTTCATGCACTAGGGTGAAATGGAAATGAAGTGTTAGATTGTATGAGAAGATAAGTGTCAACCGGTTTATGCTTGTCTCAGTTACTCTGGGTTTTGCCGGTTGTACTCTATTTAAGACCGGTGTTACTATTTGTCTGTCAATGCACAGTGTCTGCTGACAAACCAGTTTAAGATTATGTTTTTGTTTGTACTGATTCACCCCCCCCCCTTCTCAGTACCGGTTTGGTACTATCCGGTCATCATTGAGTTATCAGTTTCTGCTAGGGCTTCTGATCACCAAAACTTCACTACTTGATCTCCAAACTAACTTTTCACATAATGCCCTTAACATATTTAGAAAGCCTTTGATTGCACTAGGATCTCACAAACGTACAAATGAAAGCAAGGTAAACAAAATTTGCTTTCATTTCCTTATTTATTTATTAATTTGTTCGGTGCGCTTTTACAACAGCTAAGTTGTACGACGTCAAATGGTAATATTTTATAATTTACCCGTGTTACTTCGCTACTGGTAACAATACAACCTTTAACACATATACTCTTAATAATTCACTGATGAAGAATTACAAACAACATTCCAACTTTTCTGCATCTAAATAAGAGTTGCCTCACTTTGGTTCCGGGGAATCAACCATGATTTTTCTTTTTCTTTTAAAAGGCTCCTCCTAAGCATCGATATGATTAGTTTGAAGAACTGTCATCATTGGTGGATGATGACTTATTTTCAAAATGATTCTCTCCTTATTTTCTTGATTCCTTCTTAGTCCATGTCTTTTTCATTTCATTCTTCACTTCTTCAACTGTCTTCTTTCCTTTCAAATCATTTGACCCTTTCTTCTTGCCAAACTGGTTCCTGTCTTCAGACCGGTTATAGGATCGGTTCCTGCACTCCCTGGCTAAATGAGTGATCTTATGGAAAATGAAACATGCCATACCATTTTTTTTCCATGGTCCTGTATTGTTTCTCTGACCCATTCTCATCCTGCAATTCATTGCAACATGACCAGAATTTCCACAAGTGGAACAAGTGACATTGAGCTGATTACTCCTTCTATTAGGGCTAACTAGTTTGGGTGGGGATATTGATTCATTTGTCTTGAACATGCATTCTTCAACTTTGTGTCCATATTTATTGCATGTAAAGCAATATCCATTAAAGCTTCTTCTACTAGACATGCTACTTGATCGAGATTTACACTCATAAGAAGTGTGTCCATACTTGTGACAATTATAGCAATAACCATAAAAGGTGAATGACTTCTTGTGACTGATCGGTCGATATTTACAGACATCAGACTTATGAACCGGTTTACCACAATAATTGCAAGAAAATCTAGAAAAATTCATACCTTTTATTCCTGATTTGTCCCTTTTATTATCCTTCATCTTCTTGGGATTAGATGATTCTCCTATTTCCTATGGACCTATACCGAAGTAGCCAAGACCGATTGTCACCTTTTTTCTCCTCTGAGCTTTTAATAGTTCATCTATCTTCTCAGTGATTTCATTAAATTTTCTTAGCTTTTCATTTCTCTCATTTGTAGCTTTTAACTCATTTTTGAGTTGTTCAATCTCCTTCATCATCTTCTCCTTTTCCTCTTCTTTGTCATGTAGGTGCTTTTGCATGACTATGTTCTCTTGAGTAAGAACCTGGATTTATTCATCCTTTTCAATGATTGCATCATTCTCTCTTAGGGATTCTTTAGTAATACTTTTGGCTCTTTCAGCTTTTGACTGTGCTTCTTCTGCATTTCTCTTTCTTTCCTCTACTATCTTGTTGGCTTGTAATATTTCAGTCATTCTCAGAGCCTGACTTTCATGCTCTCTTTTTAGATTTGTGATGTCTTCAGTCTGATTCTTGTTCTTTTCCATCAGCTCTGAGACTGCCTCTTCTACTTCCTCAGATCCACTCTATTCAAAGAGTTGATCTATGATATCTCGACTCTCATTAAGTTGTAGAGTGAGTTCTTTCCTTTTAGCAAGTGATTTTTTCAGTCTATCCTTCAGCTAAGCAATCATCTCATTAGCTTCATCAAGTTGCTTTTGATACTGATATTCTTCCATGATCTTTTCCTCAAGCTATTAAACTTTTCTTTAGAGGACCTAAGCTCTGATACCAATTTTTGGTATTAACTGATGACTGAGAGTGGGGGGGTGAATCAGTCAAAATAGTTTATAAACAATAATATTCCAAACTGACCAGTCTGCTACTACCCTTTTTAAATTAACTTAAAACATTGGATTAATCATGAAGGTAAGAACATTGAAGGAAAGAGATTTGCATGCATCAAATAAACATCATATAAAACCAGCAATTATACGTGGAAACCCTCGGTTAGAGGGAGAAAACCACGGTGGGGATAACCCACAATCTCTTTTAATGCAGTAAAAAGAGTGCCCAGTTAAGAGATTACAATCTTGTTCCTTCTGAGAACATCACCCTGTTAGAGATGACTTGTATCCTATTAAGAATACCTTAGAATCTGTTAGGATTCACCTTGCAAAAGGATTTTACACTTCCTTCATGGAGCGAACCTGTTAAGGGATTTTACAAATAGAACCGGTTAAGGTTCACCCTGTTAAGGGATTTAATCTTCTGCAATGATTAGAGAGAAACAAATCATTGATCTGATGATGACACTTCTGTCAAACAGATCTGCTTTGTATCTGCTTCAATCTCTTCTTGGTGATGAATTCACTGATTCATTAAGGAACCCTTCTGCCCTTAGCTCATTATTCACCTTACTTTGATTTTTAATCTCTACTCACTCACAACTCCCATGACACACACACACAAAAGAAAATCAAGATGAAAAACATGTATATAGTTGTATTCAATCTTGACACTAACTTTCCCTCCAAAGTTCAAACTCAAAAATCATTCTATGCGCCAATCTGTTCATTCCATAAATCTCGCTGATTGTATCGGTGAGACTATCCATTCATGCCACAAGTCTCGCCGGTTCTCTAGCAAGCACTCTGACTTCAACTAGCTCTTTCTAAATTTTTCGGATCCACATGTTAGCAAACCAAACATGCTGATGACTACGCATGCTTATCCTTTTCACTTCGCATGCTTATCAATTTCCATTATGTTCTACTACCAGTTGCTTCCTTTATATTGGTGAACCTGCTTCACTTAGCTCAACTATCAATCACTTCCTCTAAACTGGTCTCTGCTCACTGATGGAAGTCTTCAGTCCCCTGTTTCATACCAATTCACTATAGCCTTTTCGGATCGGTTGTGATGACATTAGATCTGGTATTTGCCATCAATGAAAACCTCTAAGTACCTCAAACTTCATCATGCTCACCATGATGCCAACAGAAAATAAATATAATTGTACAACAGTTGTTGTATGAAACTATGAAATAATAGAACAATTATTGTAGGTTCTACTAATTATAACTACTGAAGATGGAAAATACATTTAAGTGTCAATTTATTGGGTAATTTAAAATATTGGCTAAGTGCTCAAAACTTCATACACAAGTGACTTGCTCCATAGAAAATACAATCTACTACTTTCTATTAAAATCATTGTTACTACATAATAATGATACAACTTTCTAACCATCTACTATCTACTACCCTTTGCTTGATTATAAATTCAAATTTATAAGTTAATCTACTCTCTAACAAATATAATGTGTCTCATCATTCCTTCAAAAAAGGAAGAGGATTATCCTTCCAAGTGACAATAAAATAAAGACAAGGAAGTAGAGTCCTATTACAACTTTTCATCTGATTGACTGTAAAAGACTTTGTTTGAACTCTTTTATGTCAAAACTATATTTTTTAAAGATTTTTTGGTGTACATAAATAGATTCCTACTCACATACAACCTCTTTTCAAGTTAGAACTTGGATTATAATAAATAAAAGACGTTGGACTAAGTCTATTCCCTTCTCGGTCGCTACTTTTGACTCAATCAACTTCTGGTGAACAAAAATCCTTTATTATTATGAATCTCTTCAAATTATTTCTAGGTTTGTTGCTCCTCCTTTTTAAATTTTTAAATCATTTTGAATATCTTAATTTCATTGATAAATGAGAAAGATATGCCCAGTTAGGAGGGACCTCAAGAGATCAATCTGGACCGGTCAGCAAGAGTAAACACAATAGAAACATAAAGATAAGATGGAGGAAATGCATAATAGATTGATTTATTTCATGAAAACTGATTACAATCAACCGGTAACAACCGGGTTACAAAAATCAGCTCACATGTATGCTAAAACATGCTCAAAGTACAAAATAGGTCACAATCGGGACCTTCAATCTTAAGATTTAACTTCTATGCTCAGTCTAACTACCGGCTTGTCGATTGTTACATTCTAGTGCTCAATACAATGATTTATATGATCTAAGGGGATCCGGTTGTCCCAAAAAGGGATCAAAGCCCGAAGAACAAGACCTAAAGTGTAAAACCAACAAGGTCAGCCTCCGTCAAGAGATTCCTCCAGAAAATCCAAAGGATGAAATGTAGATCTTGGGAAAAGGTCGGCCACATGCTAATAAACATCAGAATCAATGCTTAGGGATTCACAAGCTACGAAAGGGGTCTAGTAGATCACAATGCAAATAGGTCCAGGCAACCGGTAATAGGAAATTGTCAACCGGTAACAAGAAATTGTCATGGAAACCGATAGCGATAGCTTGCTAGAAAAAATCCAAATTCTGTGCGGTTTTGGAATAAGGAAGATGATCAAGTCTTCAAGTAGAATCCAACTCCATAGGATCCGGTGAGCCAAAAATGGGACATATAGAAAGAAATGTTGAAAATGTAAACAAAAAGCAAAACAAAAAGGAAAATGATTTTGGTTGATGCAAGATTGCTATGAACCGGGGATGCTCTTGCATCAGACATCCGAGGTTATTGAAAAAGTGAGTCTCTCACTTTGCTGGGGTCAGAGGAAAACCAAGGTGGTCTACCTCTTCCTGAGAAATCCAAAATGAATCTTCAACTGGTTTGTCCTTCCACTTCACAAGATACTCCTTATACTTGTTGTTCATGTCCTCCAAATGCTGCTTAGCCTGAATATGCAAGGCTGCCATGTGATATGCAAAGTCTTCTGCTTCTGAACTTCTCTGATCTTCACTACTAATATCTCTTAATTCTGAGATAGATCTAGCATGCACTCCCGTAACAATCTCAAAAGGTGTTCTTCTGGTACTCCTATTTATTGAATTGTTGTAGGCAAACTCTGCTTGTGCAAGAATCAAATCCCAACTTCCGGTTTTATCTCCAACTAAAACTATCAATAAATTTGCCAAGCTCCGGTTAACTACTTCTATCTGTCCATCAGTCTGTGGATGAAAAGTAGAACTGAACTTCAAATCTATCTTCATCTTCTTCCAAAGTGTTCTCCAAAAATAGCCAACAAACTTAATGTCTCTGTCTAAAACTATGCTCTTAGGTAATCCATGCAATCTCACTGCTTCCTTGAAAAATAGGTCTGCTACATGTAATGCATTTGATGTCTTCTTACAAGGTATTCAATGAGCCATCTTCGAGAATATATCCACTACTACAAATATAGAATCATTCCCTCTCGTTGTTTTAGGCAATCCAAGTATGAAATCCATGCTTATATCCTCCCAAGGTCTTATCGGTATTGTCAAAGGTTTATACAATCCAACATTCTGACAACTACCCTTTGCAACTTGACAAACTCTACAACTTTGCACATATTTCTTAACATCCTTATGAATCTGGGGCCAAAAAAAATGTTCACTCACTAATGCTACTGTTTTGTCAATACCAAAATGTCTAGATAATCCTCCACTGTGTTTCTCCTTTATCAGATTCTCCCTCATAGAACTCTTAGGTATGCACAACTGAACTCCTCTGAATAACATCCCATCTTGAATGAAGTAATCCAACCACTTGCTTCTATCTATCATAACTGGTTCTCTACAGACTCTTCAAGGTTTTGCAAAATCTGGGTCATCATCATACAAAGTCTTCAATTCCTCAAATCCTAATACTATCACTGTCATCTTTGTCAACAAATTCCTTCTCCTACTCAGTGCATCAACAACTTTGTTAGATTTCCCACATCTATGCTTCAACACAAAGGTGTAACTCTGCAATAATTCTATGCATCTCACATGTCTCTGATTCAACTTACTCTGACTGTTCAAATACTACAAATCTTGATGGTCTGTAACAACACAAACACCTTAGGCAACAAGTACTATCTCCACTTCTTTAAGGCTTGAACTATGGCATAAAACTCATGATCATACATTGAATATCTCCTCTAAGCATCATTCAATTTATCACTAAAATAAGCTACTTCTCTCCCTTCCTGACTCAAGACTTCTCCTATTGTTGTTCCACTTGCATCACAATCCACTTGAAATACTTTATTGAAATCCGGTAAAGCTAATGCAGGCTGCTCAGTCACTTTCTACTTCAATAGTTCGAAACTTTTGTTTGCTCTAGTGGTCCACTTGAATTCCTTCCGATCTCCCCTCATGGTCCCAGTCATAGGGTTACAAACTGAATAATAATCCCCACCCCACATGTACTAGTCAATATTAAGGAAACCTAAACACCTTTCCTAACTAAATCATCTCCATGCCCTCTGCAAATAGATTATCCAACTAATATGCATTGATGTTTGTCTCCTAATAGGTATGATTTGTAATGAAGGATTCAAAGCTCCTTGCTATTTCTAATGCCTCCAAATGGGCCTACAATATAACCCATTCTTAGTGCATTGATAATGATTATAGAATCTCCTTCAATTTCCACCTTCTCACATTATAGCTCCTTACATATACTCAACCCCAAGACCAATGCTTTAAATTATGCAATGTTATTAGTACCATCTGGGAGAAGGAAAGCCAATTTTCACAAAATAGAGCCATCAAACCACCTTATTATGCATCCAACACCTGATTTTCTAAGGTTACCCTTCGATGCACCATTGAAATTTTATTTGATCCATCCTATTTGAGAAGCCTAGGATGCCCTCTACCTTGCTTCCTCTCTCAGTTTTTGAATCTCAATCCCTTGAATACCCACAATGGGTTGATTATTAAGATTGAACCAATTCTTCTTCATATTGAAATCCCATTCTCCAAATCTATCCTTATGATTTGGCAATTTCTTTACTTTATTGTTGATTGTCTCCATCATCAGAGCTTATTTAAAAATGAATCAGTCTTCATCTCCTTTCCCTAGAACATGTTCCTATTATGCTCTTTCCAAAACTATCATACCATAATTGATGGACATAACACCCACAAACAACCAAAGACATCATTTTTATTGATGATGAGCCAAGCCTTAAATAAAATAGAGTTGTCTCTGGGCAAGGTACCCTAGCATCCCAACCTAGCACATAACCATGTTCAACATTCTTCTATGAAAAGGATACTCCAAGAATACATGGTTTACCATCTCTTCATTATTCTTGAGCTCAAATCAAATCTTGAAGGGCCCTCATAACCCATCTTCTTGAACCTATCTATAATCAACACTTTACTCTATAGAGCAACCCATGTAAAGATGTCAACTTTAAGGAGACAAAACTTATGCCAACACAAGCCAATTGGAATCTCCCTCCTTTCACATTGTTGCTCAATTATAATAAATATAATTATAATATTATTTAATCTTTTTTTATTTTTTTAATATATATTTGGAAAAATATTATAAGGTAAAATAATTTTGAGACAAAGAGGTGTCATTTCCTTTTTGGGTTCTTATATATAAGGAATAAAAAAATATATTTTCATATTTTAATTTTTAAACATATATCATTTGTAAATATAAAGTTACGTTCTTTTCATTTTTTTTCTTTTATTTAAATTAATTTGTATTGAGAGTTTATTAGCCAAGTTTTATTAAAGCTTATTTTAAACTAACACAATCCATACATGTAGATCATTTGATATCTTGGATTATGCCACTTTATGTCCTCTTCATTACAAATTTAAATCCTATGTGCTAAATGTTAAATTTAGTGACCACAAACATACATTTATAGGCATTATATGGGTCATTTATACCTCTCTATCTATTGAGGGGGATCCCCCTCTCTCCCTTCTTCCCCATCCTCCCCCCCTCTCTCTCTCTCTCTCTCTCTCTCTATATATATATATATATATATATATCTTCCTCTCCCCTCTATCTCTACAAATGTCTCTCCACAACCATCCATCTCCCTCCCTCTCTTTCTCCACCTCTCATCTTCCTAGATCTCCATATCTATATATTTTTTCATTTATCTTTATATATCCATAGTTATTCTTTCATCTCTCCCTCTATCTTTATCATGTTATCCCTCCATCTCCATCTACCCCCATATCTCTCCCTCTCTCCCCTTGTCTACATATCACTTCATATCTCTATCTTTCTATCTCTCCCTCTCATTCTCTCCCCCTCTTCCCCACTCTCTATATATTTATCTCTTTCATCTTGATCTATCCCTCTCTAATATTCCTCTTTAACTCTCCCTCTCCTCTCCATATCAGTATAACATGAACCTATTGGTGATGGAGTCTTATTATCTTCCTAATTTAGAGTTTTTGTTTCAATCGTGTTTGGCTCTATATCTCTTCACCCTTCTATCTCCACGTCTCTCTCAGGTCTCTCTATATAAATTCCTATCTCTATCATTGTCTTTATATCTCTCCACCTCTCTCCTCTTATCCATATAAAAGTCTCTTCCATCTCTATCTATCCCCATCCCCATTCTCATATCCATATTTATCTTCCTTTATATCACTATCCCCAATCTCTATCTCTTTATCCCTCTCTCTTAGTACACTAAAAATAGATCAATTTTTTTTTATGATTGACCTTACACACCTTTCTGGTGTACCCATTGCACACTAAGGTGCAATTGCTAGTTAAAATTCATTTAACAACAATTTTATTTTAATGTTGATAGTAAGATTACAAATTGCAAGTTTATCATTATCATCATTTTACCTTTACCTTATTATATGCTTGTTTGTTCTTCAGTTGTGATATTGGGGCATTATCAAATAATGCACAAATGTATATAGTGGCTAGTTCTCATGTTCATAATTAATTGGGTTTGATTATTTATATGATCTTATAGAATCTAATTCCCCCCCCCCTCCCCCCCTTCCCCCCCCCCTTTTTTAAACAAGATTTCTTACCCAAAAGGAGTAATATTTTATTTCTCCAATTAAAGGAATGTACTTGCAATTTGTAGTAGAATTATTACCCCTGATTGACCATATTACTATTTGAGCAATAGTAGCATTAACAATTTGATAATCTTAAAAATACTATTAATTTGCATAATTATCTTATCAATTTCTCAATTAATCATGTTTCATTCAATAGTGGAAAATCTAATGATTGTGCTATTATTGTCAAGATAAAGCTATCTTATTAGACTACCTCCTCCTTTCACTCTCAAGTAGAGCCAATGGAAAGAACTAACCTTGTTATTACCCTAGCCAATATATTTGTTATTGGAATCTTTAATTAAAATTATTACTGTTTACTTTTAATAAAATTATTTAATTATTAATTTTTTTATAATATTGTTAGCAATAGAAAAAATAACACGATCCATACTCTATTACACATTGTGATAATTTCCTAGTGCCTCAATATTACTTTTGGCACTAATATTTTCTTTATAATCGAGACTAAAATAATTCCACCCTTAATAATAGCCGACCTTTTTTCACCAATACTAAGATTATGACTATAGTTAATGTCACCTTTACTAATGATGTTGATAATACTCTTACAACCTAGGTTGATATCAATTTCCTATTCACACCCCTTCATATTATTTTTATTAATACACTAAATTGGAGTAACTTGGAAGTGACAATCAAATAGGTTATTATCCTTCTATCCTTGAAGTTGTTATTTACGATCATTAATTTTATGTATAAGCATATGTGATTATGTCGAAGGCATATTATATTCACATATGGATGCAAAAAATCTAGTTAATAAATACTTAAAGCATTTAATATGACATGTTTGTGACACTTAATGCATGAAAAACAAAAAATCATTTATTATTATTTTTTATTTTTGTATTATTATTAATATTTTTTGACAAAAGATCCTAGACCTGTATAATATATAGTTTATTAGATATATAAAATATTACAATACAAAGGATTACATAACATTGATAATAACTTGGGATAATGTGGACATCCTTGAGATCTGTCTATATTATTCAATAGATGATTAAAAGGGAATAAACCATCCTTCACAATTTACAAGAATAACCACTAATTTGAGAGATATAAAACTTCCCTCCATTACAACAAAAGCCTTGTCTTCCTTACATAAAAGGACTGCAAAATTTTTATATACAAGAAAGGCAAGTATGTTATAGAGAACTAAGGGTTTGAGGAGAATGAGTTGTCCCTCTGAACTTCAACACACAACTATTACTTGAGGGGAATAGAGCCTCCCTCCTTTAAGACAAATTTAGTCTCTTAAACCATAAAAAAATGAGGCAATAGCGATGTTAATCAAAGAGTAGACTAGAGCCATTTTCATAACAAATAGGAGGAGATGCAACTTGACAAATCTACTTACTTCGATTCAAAAAAGGTCATGGAAATTTAATCTCTTCTTACCCCTTGTCAAGCAGTGTCAATTTCCACAACGGAATTTGAATCCTATGCCTCTTCTACCTCTTTTTATGATAATCCATAGAGAAGATTATCAGAAAACTCACCAGATTCAGGATACTCATTATCAGGAACAGGCATAGCAATGTGTTTTTTGAGTAGGGATATATCCATAGGAGAGACACTTCACAAGATTGGGAAAAGAGCTGAACCAGACAAAAAATGATGTGAAATGAAAAAGGCCATCATCCATAAATAGAAGAAGCTGAGGTCAACATGATGAGATAGACATGACACAAAAAGATAAAAAGGTATGCCCCTCTCTCTCTATATATATTACAAGATTAGCACGTTAATATTCTTAATACATACATACATATATTACAAAATGATAAGATTAATATTATAGTTTAACTCTTTGAGCTACATTAACTATCGAGCCATTCTTGACCTAGGAGGAATTTGAAGATCCATCCAACAATTGGCTTCATTAGTTCAATATTCATGGAATGAATGTGAAAGCAAAAGTGGTGGAGATGGAGTGGTGAGGACATGATGGATCTCGAAGGACCCCTACTTGATGAATGATGAGCACGGACTAGGTCAAACAAAGCAGTTTGTTATTTCATTAGTCAACGACAAATGGTTTGAGTTAGTGAGGTGTGGATAGGGGCAATGAAAGAAGCTTTTACAGTAACACTCCTGGTAGCATATATCAAGTACAACCTGAGTTGGCCTAGCGGTGGAGAGCTTGTGCTCTTGAAAGAGAGGTCACAAGTTAAAATCCCACAAGCGGGTAAGGTATGTACACCTCATTTGTAGTGCAGTTAGGTACCTCCCGCAAGGAGTACAAGGTAGTCCCATATTTCTCTAACCCATCTGTAGATCAATATATAGATTGTTGGCATCATGGACTAAAAGACCCTTTCCTTTTTCCTTTTTCAGGAATGATTACCCCATCCCTTGAGAGCTCAACTTTCAACTATATATTTGGATGAATCGGAGGTAATCACTAGCTTCTACTTTATCCAATTAATTATGAAGTTGTAAATTAACTAAGGACATTTAATAAGTGTTTTATTTATATAATGAACACATGCCATAATTAATTAAATTGTGATTACTTGAGAAATAGAACATGAAAGCGACTGAGGTTTTCTAGGATAGTTGGATTAGTGCTTTGTCATGCACATTTGTGTAGCGTGCAAATGATAGTGCAATACATTGTCATATTGTATAGACAAAAAATAGGACTATCATAGGAAAACAACTATGCACACAAATTTCAAAAGAGAAAATTGCAAAAAAACAACTAAATAAAGTTTATTAATAATTGCATATTAAAATAACTAGATGGAGAGATTAAAAAGGAAAGGGAAGAAATCACCCAAGAACCAAAAAGTTGTAAGAGCTTCCACAAGGCAAGCTTCCTTTGAGACCTACACATATAAGACTGAAGAGAGAGGTTAGAGTGGCTATTTAGGGGCTTGCCTTAGTCAAACCCTCACTTTGGTGTTTCCACCTCCATGGACAACAAAGACAAATATGGATTAAAAAATGACATTTAAAAGAGATACAAAGGAGAGCAATATGATTCAAATAAAAGACAATACAATGAACTTAAAAATGCTTCAAAGCTACAAACTACCAATCTCCCAATAGAGGAAGAAAAACTATCCAAGGGCAAAGTTGTTCTCACATGAATGCCATGAGAGAGGAAGAGTAATCTCCAAAGCTTCAACTTTATTTCTGATGTGATGGTAAGAGCTTCAAGAAGACAATATTTTGTTGTGCGTATGTGAGAGAAATGGAAAACTACAAGAGAATGCTAGAGATCCCAAAATGGAAGTTTAAACATCAATATAGCAAGTTTGGATTCATTTGCAAGACCTAGGTAGTCTAACAGAGGCATTACACTACTAAAACATAGGAAGTGTCACACTCTAATGGTTAGTCGAGTCACAAATTTTATCAAGATGGTAGCACATTGTGCATTCATCTAGAGAAATTGTACTTACAACCTTAGAAATGGTCTTACTTGATCAACATAAGTATGTTTAATTAAATTATTATTTTATTTGTATAAATATCTTAAATTGATCTAAAGGGGAGGTTGATGTGATGTGAAATTGAAGGCTATGTAATTTACGCTATTGCACCAATATGTCTCAATTAGTTTCACCATCTTGGTATCACCTAATAATTTATCCCTATTTAAATTGGCTATATAAGTGGTTTATATGAGATTGTAAGCTATAATAATTAAGCCTCAACATAGTGGTGATTGAGCCAATTTTTCTAGCAAATCACGGTTAATTATATTTAATGTATACTATTTTAACATACTTAACAAGTTGAACAACCCTCTCATTACTCTTATTCTCAAGTTAAATAATGATAATACTATTTACAAGATTATTACTATAGGTATAGCATGCATGTTATCTCATTATTTGAGATATTATTTATATAGAGAAGGGGGTCTTGTGTCAGGTAAGGAAATTTGTGAAGTTATTATTATTGCTCATGAAGTTATTCATTCTATGTAAGAGAGAAATTCTAACTATGAAAATCAAATTTGATATTATGAAGGCTTATGATAAAGTTAGTTGGAGTTTTCTCTTATAATTTATAACTTAATTTAGCTATAGCTCTCATTACTAGAAATTAATTTTTTGAATGTATATCTTCAACTAGGTTTTTAGAACAAATTAACGGATTGTCAATCGACTTCTTTACTCCTGACAAGGTTTAAGACAAATGGATCCTATTTCCCTTTTTATTTTCATTATTATGATAAAAAAATTAATTATGAAGTGTTATGATAGAAAATTTGAGGGGAAATTAGAGTGGTATTAGGGTAAATGATAATATTCCTCCAATTGCTCACTCTTTGTTTGTAGATGTTACCTTGTTGTTTGGTATTTTAACTGTGAAAAAGTTTTTGCAATTATTATGGTGTTGTCTAATTTATACTAAGTGCCAAGGTAATCTATCAACAAAGGTAAATATAAAAATTTCTTCTTTAATACTATTACAAGCATTATGAGTAAAATTATCAACCTGTTAAATTTTAAAAGGGATGTTCTTTTAAGCACTTATCTAGAAATTCTTGTATTCTTGTGAATTTTTGGTATAAGAGTAAATTCATCCATTAACTCTAAGTTACCCTCTCAGAAAAGTAAGTGGTTGATAATGGCTAAAAGAATCCTACTTGTTAAGTCTATTTTATCAACTATCCTTAATTACATGATGTCTCATTTTGTTTATACCATCAAGACATATATCTCATGACAAAAATTATTCATGAGATCATTTTTTATGGAGTGGCAAAGGTAAAAAACATAAATTGACTTTGTTGGCCTAAGAGAAAGTAAGTTTAAACCCCTTTAGAGAGTTTGGAATTAAAGATCTAACAATCTATAATCTTTCTTTGGACACAAAATTAGTAGGCAAACTTTACAATTCACTAGGATATAAATGGTATAAAATTTTACAAAATAAGTATCTAGATTCTATTGATTGTACTCATATTTTCATAATTTCCAACCCACCTCAAAGTTCTTCTAAATGGAACTTAATAATCAAATGTAGGGATATTATAACTTCAAATTTATGATGATTATTCACAATGGAAAGAAGGCTCTATTTTGGCATGATTTTTGAAATGGCTATGAGGTGATTAATATGAGAATAGATATTATTCAAGAAAAATCTATTTATTAATAGAATGGGAGAACAAAGTGGAAGATTAATTTGTGGTTAATTAAAATATTAACCTACCATTTGTTAAATGGAGAGATTTCTTGACAAAAAAAAAGAATTATTTTAAAGAGTATAGTAAATAAGAGACGAGTATTCTATTTTGGAAAACAGGACAGACTAAGTTTGTTGGGATCCAAAATTGGTTCTTATTCTGTCAAAGAAGGAAATAGTTGTCAACAAGTACTTGGTTCTTCATAAAATTTACTTTCTTAACCTTTTTTTAAGATAAATAATGTCTTTTGCTAGTTCCTTTTCATGGTTAGAAATTTAAAATTAAATTCTTACAAGTGAGAGATTGCAAAAATTTAATATTTTTATGAATTTAAGATGTCCATTATATAAGGAAGGTAATGATACTTCATATCATCTACTTGTCCATTTTAAAATTACTTATAAATGTTGGGAATGGTTATGGGATCACCTTCTTTAGAAAAGTGCTACTACTAAAATAATGCTTTACTTATTTTCTAATTGACCTATTCTTTACCAAATCTCTATATTTGGATGCCTATATGGAGTGTTTCCCCTTCCCTTCTCATTTGGCATATTTGTAGAGATAAATTATAGGATTTATTCAATGCATGGAAAGTGGTGATTTTCAAATTAAAATTAGCAATTTATCAAACTATTACAATATGTTTTATGTTTTCTATTCCTCAATAAAATGAAAGCTTCTCACCTTAAGATTCTATTATTCTTAAAGATGACCATTAGTGAACAATAGTAGAGTTGGTGCTAAATGGTTTCCTTCTTTTATCAAAATTTACTTTGATGTAGCAATTAAGAAAAATCCCATCCCTTCATAGGTTAGATGTGTTATCTATGATCATAAAGGAGAATGTGTGTTTGTAGCATCTATGAAGTTAGCTTCTTGTATTAATGATGAAGCAAAAATCCAAGCGCTATCCCTAGCTTTTGGAATAACTATCTTAGAAAAGTTCACAAAGATTATGATTGAAGGATATCTGATGTTAGTTATCAATTCTTTAGCAGATAACAAGATTCATTCATGAAAGCTTGAAAATATGATGGAATTGGTTTGGAATTTCTTGCTTTTGTTTGAACATATTGAATATAAACACTATTTTTGGGAAGCAAATAGGGTGGCATATAGGCTATCCAAGTCAGCTCTTGAAAGAGATTTTAAAATATTGAAGGCACAAAATTGGAGGACTACAATGAAATTATTCTCTCCATATTGGCACTAAATGAGTCAAACAAAATTTTGGACAAGGTGGAAACTTTGGTGCATTGATCCATAACATCATCTACTCAATGTTGGCATCTAGTATTTGTCATTATTCTTTATTTTTTTCATATTGTTATTTAAATGCAAGTTCATCTCAATCAATTTGACTTCAAGATAATTTAAATCATTTCTATTGTATTCCTCTATATTGTTAGAGTAATTTGTTCAACCCCACAAGCCCATGAATCAACTACAAGTAAAAGAATCACATTTGAAGATAAGAAGCCATAACTAATGCTATGCAATCTTGAGAGAGAATTGATACAAAGAATAATCTAGTATTGAGATCAACCTATAAATGAATTGGATAGATTGTAATGAATGAATAACTTGCTTTATAGAAAGAAAGAGAAACCTAATCTAAAATTAGGCAACTAAAATTTGCTCAAAGAACTAAAGATCAACTCAACTAAGTGAATAAATTAATTAAAGGACCAATGTAATAACCCACCATAATTAACTCAACAAAATTGACCATTCTTTTTTTTTGTGTGTTTAATTTAATCATTGTGTTTGATTCAATTTCATACTTTGGGCATCCATCCATTTGGATTAGCCATTCATCCATCCGGGATGAGCATCTAACCATACGGGTTAGGCATTGGTCCATATGAGACATAAGATTTCATCTATCCAATATAGGATAGGCATCTACCCATACGGGGTAGGCATCTATCCAATCGGGATAGGAGGTGCTTTGGCAAGAGACTTAGACTCATCAAGACCATTCGGGTCTTGAGCCACTCACTAAGTACTACACTCTTCTAACAGAAGTGCACCGAGGTCACCGTCCTTAGGAGTAATTAAATAACATAATACAAGCTTGAATTCCGCCTCGGAATTTGGCTTAAAGCCTCGGGAAGTCAAGCGAATCCATATGGGATTCCTTCCAACTATGCATTGAATTACTTTTTTATTTCCATTTTAATTATCTTTCAAATTAGGATTCTATTCAATCCTTCTATACCAAGCCTAGACCCCACCCACGAATGCCTGAGTACGAGGGACAACTCTTTCCCAAGACTACCTACATACCCACTTCGGCACGGGATCAAGGCGTAAAGTATGTAGTTCTATTTTCTACTCTATTGTTTGATGTAAACTGATTAGTGGGCACGCAACCCTTTCTAGGGTCAATGTCCCAGACAATTTCTCTACGCTTGCTACTCATGGTGGTAGCGCTTAAACAAAGGCTCAAGATGGCCTATTGCTTGTGGCCTAAAACACTAGATCCTAAATTCTTATCATAAGCGTCACCCATGACCAATTGTCAATTAACAACAATTCTTCGAGATTAACTCAATTTCATAAAAGCATTTCACTCAACATCCCTATAGGGGTTTACTATAGTTTAACTCAGCGAATGAAAGATCCTTTTAGAATTATCTTATTAAATTATCGATCCAAGGGGGATTACCCACCCCTTGGATTTTAACTTCCAAGTGTCCCTTATTACTCCCCGATGATTTATAGGGACGATGCCACAGACGTCGTTGATGTAGCTTTATTAGGCGTTAAGTGCAGTAGTTCAACATGATGACATTACCCGTAAGTGTGACCCAGAGGCACTGTATATACCGAACGCTACTAGGTTTTGGTTTTCCAACTTCCTTTATTTAATTTTCTAACTTATGATAAACATCACGCTTGAAAAATAATTATGAATTTAGACGTTGCAAAGCTCAATTAATTGAGATAACTACTTGATGAATTACATGGAATAAAAAGCCATAACTAACATTATTTATTATTCAAAACTTGAAATATAACTTTGCATAATACTAATGATTAGGAAACTTGCATAATAATATTTAAACATGAAACTTGCATGGAGATGGAAATGCCAATAAATGAAATCAATGTAAAGCAATTTGCTTGAGGCGAAGGTAGGGTAAGTTACATGCGAGAATATTGCTTATAAAGCCACTAATCCCAAAATAGAATTTAGCTTCAAGTCATTTAATATGGATTAATTGCTAAGTGGATCTTAAGAGGATCTAAGCATAATTTAATTTACAATTTATAAATTTGTTAAAACTAGTTATAATTCTTAAAAAAAAAATTATCTAAGTTTAAAATTTCATTAAACTAAAAATTATATAAAATTTTTTTTAATTAAACTAAATTTTAAAAAAAAATCTAACAATTACCATCTCCATAATTTAAATTTGAAATGGATTTTTTTAAAAAGAAAAGGGCGCAAGTGGGAGTGGGACCCACGCGTCCCATCACCACTGCGGGTACTGCGGGAGTAGGCCCGCAGTGATGAGGGGACTCCGTGGTCCCCTCCACTACCCTACGGCCACTGTCGTGACAGTGACCATAGGGGAAGTGGAGGGTACCACTTCCCCGACGGTTACTATAACCGTCGTTGTTTACTCTACACGCCGCCTGAAACCCATATTTTCCATAAAATTCACTTTACAATGTTTTATATGGTTATTTCATTTGAAATGAATTTAAATGAAAATTATATATATATATATATATATATATATATATATATATATGATTTACATTTCCAATTATTTAATGATATATATATGTAAACAAGAAGAGTATTATTTATGAAAATAAGAACATGAATAAAATAGATAATCAAACAATTATTTTAGATTGAATTTACAGTAACAGGAGGTTAATATTTCCAATATTCACAGGGGGATAGAGAGTTTATTTCCAGTATTCACAGGGAGATTTTATTCAACTAATATTCATAAAGAGATCTTTGTTCAACTCATGGGGAGATTTATCTAACTAATAATCACAGAGAGATTTAAAATAATCTCAGAGAGATTTAAAATAATCACAGAGAAATTTAAAATATTCACAGAGAGGTTTTAAAATAATCACAAAGAGATTTAAAATATTCACAGAGAGATCTAAAATAATCACAGAGAGATTTAAAAATAATCACAGAGAGAATTAAAATAATCACAGAGAGTTTTAAGAATGAGATTCAGATTTCTATTCGAAAAACCAGAGAGATGAATTAGAGGGAATGAATAAAGATTCAAATCACACAGGGAAGAATTTTAATCTCAGAAGGGGAGATTTTTAATAAAAGAATATGACTTTCTTTTTGCTAAAATCTTTGGAAAGAAAAACAAAAAAACAAAAAGCAAGATCATGTGCATATTTTCTTAAGGGAAATAAAATAAATAAATAACTATCTTTTGTATGCACTATATGAAAGCATTATCATTATTATTTATCCCCAAATAAAAGATTTAAAATCTAATAAAAGAATTTCTTTATATAAAGGAAGATCTATAACTATTTTTTGATAATACGAATTCCTCATAAGTGAATGTGAAATAACAAGGAGAGAACCTCGTTTATCGAGCTTGATGTTGAATCCACTGGTTATCCTTTTGATCCTTCCTTGCAACTTGAGAGAAATCCTTCAACAACAACTTAAAATTCCTGCAACGAAAAATGAGACTACCAAAGAAGATCTACTTCTAAAACTTTGGAAATTTCCTTCGAAACATAATCAACTCCCTTCTTTGAAACTTGCATATAATTTTATAAGAAAATTCCCTCTATTCCACTATCTAGAAAATTTAATTAAAAAGGAGATTCTTTCCCAATTTTGGAATTCATGCAAATTGATTAGACTTAGTGGGGGAGTTACATGCAAGGTGGTGGAGAATCCTCTAGAAGCTTCTTATTTTTCCTACAACATGTGCCATAATTGGATGTGGAAAATAAATAAATAAAAAAAATGTATATTTTCCATGTGTGTGTGTGTGTTATTATTTTTCATTCTTTTTATAACATTTATTCAGTCATTTAAATAGCTTATCCAAAAAAAATATAATAGAATTGTATTTTAAATCCAAAAGTGATAAAGGAGGGTTGTGACATCCTCCCCCCACTTAATTTGTGCATCATCCCAATGCACTTATTGAACGCATCCAAAAGAGTCTATAGTTCATGATTAAAACAAAAAAGGAAACAACTACTGCATTTCCTTAGTATCTTCCCACGTGGCATTCTTTTCATCATATTGGTCCCATTGTACGTTGCACTGATCAACCTCTCTGTTGCGCAACTGGCACTGGCGCCTCTCCAAGATTTTGAATGGCTCTATCATTATTCCTCCCATTTCCTGGACCTGTAAAGCATCCCAATTCAAAATGTGTTTCTCATCAGGTAAATACTTTTTAAGGAGAGATACATGGAAGACATCATGGATTCGGCTCAATTGGGGAGGTAAGGCCAACTGGTATGCAACTGGATTAATCCTTCCCAATATTTCAAAGGGTCCAACATAACGAGGTGAAAGCTTAGTCTTTTTCCCAAACCTTATGGAACTCTTGTGTGGCCTAACCCTTAGGAAGACTTTCTCTCCCACCTCAAACTCCCTTGGTGTCCTATTTTTGTCTGCATAACTTTTCTGCCTATCTAAGGCTTCCTTCAATCTTTGCCTAATTTCCTTAGTTTTCCTCTCCATCTCTTTCAACATATCTGGTCCAACAATCACTCTATCTTCAAGACTATCCCAACTCAAAGGTGTTTGACATGGTCTACCATAAAAAGCTTTGAAAGGTGCCATTCCCAAAGATGTTTGATGTGTATTATTGTAAGCAAACTCTACCAGAGGTAGGTACTCTTCCCATTTCTTCTGTTGGTCCATGCAATACATGCGAAGTAGGTCTTCCATAATCTGATTTGTCCTTTATGTTTGACCGTCAGTTTCAGGATGGTATGCAGTGCTAAAATTTAGTTGAGTTCCTAGAGCTGATTGGAGAGTGGTCCAAAACCTTGAAGTGAATCTAGCATCTCTATCTGATATGATTTTCTCTGGTATTCCATGCAGCCTAAATATTTCCTTAACAAAGCGCCTAGCCAAGGTAGGTGCATCATCCGTTAGATTCCCTGGTATAAAGTGTGCCACCTTAGTGAGTTTGTCAATTACCACCATTATTGCATCATGCCTAGAAGGTGACATGGGTAACCCTTGCACAAAATCCATGCTAATGACTTGCCACTTGTGTTGAGGTAATCCAGCTAGATGTATATGTTCTGCCTTTACTCTTTGACACTCCAAACATTTAGCCACCTACTTGACAATGTCATTCTTCATCCCTTGCCAAAAGTAGAACTTCTTTAGATCTGCATAAAGTTTGTTAACTCCTGGGTGCCCTAAATAAGGGGCATTGTGAGCCTCCGACAAGACTACTTCCCTTAAGTTCCTTAAATTAGGAATATAGATTCTATTATTATATTTGAGCAACCCATCTTCATCTAATGTATACCCTTCAATCTTAGGATCGGTTGGATCGTATTCTAAAGTCAATTTGATTTGCTCATACCATGGGTCATGTCCTTGTTCATCCATTACTTGCCTTTTGAAAGAAGTTTTGAATGTTGCTATAGTCATCAAGTATCTCCTCCTACTCAAAGTATTTGCCACTCTATTTTCCTTTCCCTTAATATATTCAATTTCAAAATCATATTCACTTAGAAACTCTAACCACCTTCTTTGTCTGGCATTTAAGTGGGGTTGGGTAAAGATGTACTTTAGTCCTTGGTTATCTGACTTTAACTCAAAGGGCTTCCCTAGCAAGAAGTGTCTCCATTTTTGTAGGGCATGCACAATCCCTGCCAACTCTAAGTTGTGGGGTGCATAATTAACTTCATGAGTCTTTAGCTTCCTAGATTCGTAAGCTACTACCCCTTCATCTTGGACAAGTACTCCTCCTAAACCTTCAATAGAAGCATCAGTTACGACTGTGAAGTGTCCATTCGGGTCTGGTACTTTTAGAATGGGTGCTGAGGTTAGTTTTCCCTTCAAGATTTGGAATGCCTTATCACTTTGTTCTGTCCACACAAACCTTTTACCCTTCCTTTGTAATGAGGTGATGGGGTTTTCTATCTTAGAGAATCCTTCCACAAACCTCCTATAGTAACTTGCTAGCCCCATAAAACTTCTTACCTCTGAAACATTCTTAGGGATTAGTCATTCTACTATTGCCTTTTTCTTATCTGGATCAATTGCTATTCCTTCCTTTGATATTATATGCCCAAGGTAGTGAATCTTTTCCTCAAAGAAGGCACATTTTGAAAATTTCCCATATAACTTATGTTCTCTCAACCTTTGCAAAACAATTTGTAGGTGCACTAAATGTTCCTCCTCATTCCTAAAGTAAATCAATATGTCATCCAGAAATACCAAAACAAATTTATCCAAGTAGTCATGGAGTACACTATTCATTAGGTTCATAAATGCAGCTGGGGCGTTGGTTACACCAAAAGGAACTACTGTGAATTCATAATGCCCATATCTAGTCCTGAAAGTTGTCTTCGGAATGTCTTCCTCCTTAATTCTGAGTTGATGGTACCCTGACCGGAGGTCTATCTTTGAGAAAACTGTTGCTCCTTTCATTTGGTCAAAAAGATCCTCTATGCGAGGTAAGGGATACCTATTCTTTATTGTGACCTTGTTCAACATCCTATAGTCGATGCATAGTCTTAACGTTCCATCCTTCTTCTTAACAAATAAGATTGGCTCTCCCCATGGTGATACACTTGGCCTTAGTAATCCCTTAGCTAAGAGTTCCTCTAATTACATTTTGAGCTCTTGTAATTCAGTTGTGTTCATTTGGTAAGGTGCCCTTGATATGTTGGGAAAAATGGTGTCTCAACCTTGCATTTATGCGAGGTTACTATTTATAGTAAGTTTTCATTTGAGCACGAAATGGTGCGAAACTCTCCCTGAAGCTTTTGGTTGGCTAGATAAGCATTCCGGTAAAGTTGCGTCGCAAGGTCACAGCTAGTTTTGAAGATATTAAAGTTTTCATCTTGGAGGGGTGCAATAAAATATTTAAACTTAATTTTGGGGACTTTAGAGGCTCCAAAACGCCCTGAAAAGTGGCCGTAACCGGCGAAGCGGGTTACAAGGTGATAGAGCACTTCGCGAGCTTTCCGGCGCTTCAAACGGTTCGTCAATCGGACACCCGGTTCTCAAGTTATGGCCTCCGGAAGTTTGTACTCTTGAAATAGGAAAAATAATTTGTATCGAATACATAAATGAGCTATAAAAAGGGAGCGACACGTGTTGATGTGTGCTTTAACATGTCATAGGGCATCTAGAAGGGAGATAAGGTCGGCTACACCTTATTGGGTGGTTTTAGCCCATGGTTTTGTAATACCGTTTGACGGTTTCTTGTATTGTATCTCCTATTTATGAGGTGTGTGAGATAGAGGTTGTGTGTAAGAGTCTTATGGCTATTGAGTTGCCTCTAAATATCTGATTAATGGTACTCCTGTGAAGAGCTTGCTCTGCAAGTATGTTGTAATCTATTTTTGATTGCTGAATAAAATATTGAGCTGCTTTTGGAGGGTGGGGTTTTTCTCCCGAAAGGGTTTTCCCCACGTAAATCACTGTGTTGTGGTATGAATGCTATTATATCTATTTCTATTTTCTGTAACTGTTGTAATGATCTGAAAAAGTTTTGCATTACCCTCCTCTCAAGGTTAGTGTAGGAAGTTGTTTCCGCTACTTAACTTCCTTACAAGTGGTATCAGAGCTTGATCACCTTTGGTTTCAATTGTGGGCAGTTGGGTTTTTTGAACTAATCCAGATTTGAGTGGGAGCTTGTGCAGAAGACACTTTTTGATCTTGTTAGAGGAATATTCAGATGGCGAGTTCGTCAGGGAGAATAGAGGTGGAGAAATTTAACGGAAGTAATTTTGAGATGTGGAAGCTGAAGATGGAAGATCTGCTAATAGATCAAGATCTTTGGGATGCTGTTGATGCGAATGTCCAAAGGCCCTCAGATCCTACTACGGCAGCTCAATATGATGTTATGGACCGAAAAGCCAAGGGTCTAATCAGACTGTGCCTGACAGACTCTG
Source organism: Cryptomeria japonica (assembly GCF_030272615.1). Lineage (NCBI taxonomy): Eukaryota > Viridiplantae > Streptophyta > Pinopsida > Cupressales > Cupressaceae > Cryptomeria > Cryptomeria japonica. Next base: position 298,895,118 of record NC_081405.1, read on the forward strand.
TTCTAATCAATGTCCATGAAGAAAACTCTGCAAAGAAGCTATGGACTAAGCTTGGTGAGATGTATCAAGTGAAATCTTTATTAAATCAAATTTTCTTAAGAAAGAAATTGTATTCCTTGAAGATGGAAGAGGGCGGACGAATTGCAGACCACCTGAAAACATTCAATATGTTGGTGGCTCAATTAGTATCCGTCGGTGTTAAGATGGACAAGGAGGAGAAATGTCAGATCTTTCTTTGTTCTTTGCCTGATTCGTGGGATTCTCTTGTTATGGCTATCGGTAGTACTTCTGTTGTTTTGAAATCTGAAGACGTGGTGGGTGCCCTACTCGGTGAAGAGATGCAAAGGAAGATATCCATCAGTTCAAAGGAAGCCCTAACCGTTCATGGAAGACCTAGGGAGAAAGGCAAGAAGAATGAGAAGCGCGACAAGTCCAAATCCAAAGGGAGATCAAAATCTCCTGGAAAGTCCAAAGTCATTTACTGGAATTGCGGTAAACCGGGTCACATCCGTAAGGACTTCAAAGAAGAAAAGAAGAAGAAGAAAAAGAAAAAGTTCGATTCTGATTCTTAGTCCGACAAGGAAGATGGTGATGCATTTATTGCGGCTTTGGTGACTCATGCAGGTAATGATGCCTGGCTAATTGACTCAGGTGCATCTTTTCATATGACTTCCAATAGAAATTGGTTTTCTGAATATGATGGATTTAATGGAGGTAAGGTGTACTTGGGTGATGATTCACCTCTAGACATTGTTGGTCAAGATAAAGTTAGAATCAGGTTTTCTGATGGTAGAATAAAAGGGATTAATGGTGTGCTGCATATCCCTGGATTAAAACGAAACCTATTATCTGTGAGCAAACTGATAGATGCAGGTGTGTAGGTAGTCTTTTCTGAAACAGGATGTAAGATGATTAAGGGTGCTATGGTAGTTGCTAGAGGTGTCAGGTTTGACACTTTGTATAAGCTTGAAGCATACACTGTTGAATGTAATAGCACTTTTGTAAAAAGCAAATCTGCAGATACTTCACTGGAAGATTTGAAGGTTTCACCTTCAGCAGATGGAAATGGTTTTTGGGTACCTAAGGGTGCTCTTTCGTCTGAAGCAAAGTTACCTGCAGAGAAGACTATGTTATGGCACCAGAGACTTGGTCACATTGGAGAAAAGGGTCTAAGGACCTTGAAAAATAAAAACCTTGTTGAAGGTTTGAATGACTGTAATCTTGACTTTGATTTCTGTGAGCATTGCATTTATGGAAAACAAAACCGCGTTTAGTTTTACTCGAGTTCTCATAAAACTTGTGGTGTTTTGGATCTTATCCATTCTGATGTGTTTGGTCCAGTAGATGTCTCTTCGATTGGAAAATCCACATATTATGTTCCATTTATTGATGATTTTAGTAGAAGGAAATGGGTATATTTTCTAAAGAGTAAATCTGAAGTTTTTAGTCGTTTTAAAGAATTTAAAGCAATGGCTGAGTTGCAGACTGGAAAGAAAATAAAATGTTTGAGAACTGATAATGGCGGTGAGTTTTGCTCTAATGATTTTGATAGATTTTGTAAAGACTGTGGAATTAACAGGCAGAAGACAACTCCGTATTCTCCACAACAGAATGGATTTGCAAAAAGAATGAACAGGACACTGATGGAGAAGGCTAGGAGTATGTTGAGTGGTGCTGGTCTCGAACAAAAGTTTTGGGCTGAAGCTGTTGCCACTGCTTGCTACCTGATTAACAGGTCTCCTACATCAGCTCTTGTTGATAAAACGCCTATGGAAGCATGGTCAGGTCACAAGCCTTCATTGAGACATCTTAGAGTTTTTGGTTGCGAGGCATATGCACATGTGCCAAAGGAGAAGCGAACAAAGTTGGAGAACAAGGCTGTGAAATGTATCTTCATCGGGTATAGTTATGGTGTGAAAGGATACAAGCTTTGGGACCCTGTTGCACAAAAGGTAATTCATAGTAGAAGTGTTATTTTTAGAGAAATTAAGTCTCCTTCTGTTACATTGCAGCTAGAATAGACTAAAAAAGAAGACGTGATTCAACTTCCTTCTACACATGAAAAAGTTGAATCGAGACCCCTAGATAGGCAAGAATTTGAGGAGAGCTCGTCTAGCTCTGAATCTTCAGAAGAGGAGGAAGAACCTCCAACTCAGCTTGTTCGAAGGTCTACAAGACATAGACAACCACCTGAAAGGTATTCACCTGATGATTGGAGATGTATTTTTGCTTTGAATACTAGTGTGGATGAACCGAAATCTGTAGAAGAGGCATTAGGTATGAATGATGCAGAATCCTGGAAGATTGCTATGGAGGAAGAAATGGTAGCTTTGAAAAAGAATGATACATGGGATCTTGTACCATTGCCTGAAGGATGAAAACCTGTTGGTTGTAAATGGGTGTTCAAGAAAAATATTGGTTCAGATGGAAGCATTGAAAAGTATAAAGCAAGGTTAGTTGCAAAAGGCTACTCTCAGGTTGAGGGTGTTGATTACGGTGAGATATTTTCTCCTGTTGCAAAAATGACGTCCATTAGATTTTTGCTTTCTATTGCTACTGCTTATGATTTAGAGGTTGAGCAAATGGATGTGAAAACTGCTTTCCTTCATGGTGATTTGGAAGAAGATATTTATATGACACAGCCGGAGCACTATGTGGTGAAAGGCAAAAGTAATTTGGTCTGTAAATTGAAGAAATCTTTGTATGGCCTCAAACAAAGTCCTAGGATGTGGTACCAAAAATTTGATACATATGTGTTGAGTTTGGGATTTGAACGTTCTAAATCAGATCACTGTGTTTATTATAAATCTGATGGTGATCATTTCTTATTCATTGCATTGTATGTTGATGATATGTTATTCATTGGTAAAGGGAAAGGTATGATTTCAGAACTGAAGTCTCAGCTCACTGCTAAATTTGAAATGAAAGATCTTGGTGCAGCAAAGCACATTCTTGGGATGGAAATTAGAAGAGATAGGGTGAACAGAAAGCTATGGCTAGGCCAGAGTAAGTATGTGAATTCAGTGTTACAGAGGTTCAACATGCAGAATTGTAGACCATTGAGTGTTCCTTTTATAGTTGGAATGAAACTATCTATTTCAAATTGTCCTACATCCCCATTGGAGATGGAAGACATGAGTAGAGTGCCTTACCAGAGTGCGGTTGGAAGCTTGATGTATGCTATGGTCTGTACTAGACCAGATATTGCCCAAGCAGTGGGAGTACTTTCTAGATATATGTCTAATCCTGGTAGAGTTCATTGGGATGAAGTCAAAAGGGTCTTTAGATATTTGAAGGGTACTTCAGAGTATTCTTTGTGTTATCATGGTAATTTAGTTGGAGACATGACTTCCCTTGATATCCATGGTTATGTGGATTCAGATTGGGCAGGTGATATTGATAGTAGAAGATCCACCAGTGCTTATGTGTTTACTTTGTTTGGTGGTGCAATTAGTTGGATGAGTAAGCGACAGGCTGTGGTTGCTCTATCCACTACTGAAGCAGAGTATATGACAGCTACTCATGCTTGTAAAGAGGCCATTTGGCTTAAGAGACTATGTTCAGATATTGGAATAAAACAAGGTACAGTGACAGTTTACTGTGACAGTCAGAGTGCAATTAGCCTAGCTAAGAACACGACATTTCATGCCCAGACTAAACATATTGATGTTCAGTATCATTTTGTTAGAGATATGGTCGAAGATGGTAGGGTGAAGCTGGTTAAGGTGGAAACTTTGATGAATGTTGCAGATGCTTTAACTAAGGCTGTGAGCACAGAGAAGTTCAGATGGTGTTCAGAGTCTATGGGCCTTATGGCCCCTAGCAATTGATTCATTGTGTTGACATTCCCTTCCGCTCTTGCAAGGTGTTCGACAAGTGGGAGATTTGTTGGGAAAAATGGTGTCTCAACCTTGCATTTATGCGAGGTTACTATTTATAGTAAGTTTTCATTTGAGCATGAAATTGTGCGAAACTCTCCCTGAAGCTTCTGGTTGGCTAGATAAGCATTCCGGTAAAGTTGCATCGCAAGGTCACAGCTAGTTTTGAAGATATTAAAGTTTTCGTCTTGGAGGGGTGCAATAAAATATTTAAACTTAATTTTGGGGACTTTAGAGGCTCCGAAACGCCCTGAAAAGTGGTCGTAACCGGCGAATCGGGTTATAAGGTGATAGAGCACTTCGTGAGCTTTCCGGCGCTTCAAATGGTTCGTCAATCGGACACCCGGTTCTCAAGTTATGGCCTCCGGAAGTTTGTACTCTTGAAATAGGAAAAATAATTTGTATCGAATACATAAATGAGTTGTAAAAAGGGAGTGACACGTGTTGATGTGTGCTTTAACATGTCATAGGGCATCTAGAAGGGAGATAAGGTCGGCTACACCTTATTGGGTGGTTTTAGCCCATGGTTTTGTAATACCGTTTGACGGTTTCTTGTATTGTATCTCCTATTTATGAGGTGTGTGAGATAGAGGTTGTGTGTAAGAGTCTTATGGCTATTGAGTTGCCTCTGAATCTCTGATTAATGGTACTCCTGCGAAGAGCTTGCTCTGCAAGTATGTTGTAATCTATTTTTGATTGCTGAATAAAATATTGAGCTGCTTTTGGAGGGTGGGGTTTTTCTCCCGAAAGGGTTTTCCCCATGTAAATCACTGTGTTGTGGTATGAATGCTATTATATCTATTTCTATTTTCTGTAACTGTTGTAACGATCTGAGAAAGTTTTGCATTACCCTCCTCTCAAGGTTAGTGTAGGAAGTTGTTTCCGCTACTTAACTTCCTTACATGATACTGGTTCAGCTCCTGGTAGTACTTTGATAGAAAAGTCAAACTTCCTCTTAGGGGGTAAGCCGGATAATTCTTCTGGAAAAACATCCTTGAATTCTTTTAAGAAAGGGGTATTTTCAAAGGTTGGTGTATTTTCCTCTTTTCCTTCATCAATTTCAACCATATAGATTTGGCCTCCTCTTCTTCTTTCCTTCTTTAATTGCATGGCTGAGATGGTTTCTATATTAATGGGTTTAAACTTTCCTTGGGTTTTGACCTTTTTCTCCCCATCATCCAAACATTCAACAACTTTGTTATAGAAATTTACATTAGCTTGATGGTCTGTTAACCAACTCATTCCAATAATTACATCTTATAATCCTAGGGGTGCCACATAGAGATCTACCCTTGTTTCAAACTCAGGAAATTGTACCCTTGCCCTCGAAAAACACTTAGTTACTTCCCTAGTTGCCTTATCCCCATATTGAATCATCCATGATGACTCCATTTGATTAACCTTTAATGCATATTTTCTTACTAATTCAGGTGAGATGAAACATTCAGATGATCCAGTGTCAATTAGAATTGAAATTGGTTGTTCAAATAGTGTACCTGTAGTTTCTATGGGAACATTCTGGTATCTTCCTCTTCGGTTCCTAATTGCTGCATGAATCCATTGTTGGGGCCCTTGTTGGGGTTGATTGGCCCTAATCTGTTCTTGCATCCTGGGACACTCTCTAGCAAAATGGTTTCCCCCACACATGAAGCATCCACCTAGAGGACCCCTCCTGCCTTGATTCCTAGGGGGATCATTCCTTGTTTCATTAGCCCTGGGTGGATAAGTTACCCTATTCTGCTGGTCATTCCTGTTATAGTTTCCTCTTGTATTATTGCCCCTATTATTATTATTATTTCCATCCCTCTGATATTGATTAGGAGGTGGCGTTCTTTCAAAAGAACTATTCCTTTGACCTTTGTTGAAATTAGTGTTCCCATTGAATTCCTGCTTCCTTTTAAATGAGTGGTTCCCATTATAGTTCCGCCCTGCTAGTGTTTGAATCTTCCTCTCTTGCCTTAGGGACTTTTCAAGTACTTCATTCATGTTTTTGGGTCCATGCATGTCAACCTCTGCCCCTATGTTGGTATTTAGTCCCAAAATGAACTTTCTTGCTTGGCCTTCTTCATCTTTCTGGTACATAGGTACATATTTAAGCAACTTGGCGAACTTATCCCAATATTGTTGAACAGACAGGGGCCCTTGACGTAGATTATGGAATTCTGTCACCTTCTCATCAAAGAACAATTGAGGGAGCCACCTCTCTCGGAAGTGGTGAATAAATTGATCCCATGTGACCATATCCCTGCTATACCCATTTTGTTCCTCGGTGTTAGTCCACCAACTAGCTACCTCCCCTGTGAGTTGATAGGAACCCCATAAAGCCTTGGTTGTTTCGCTAAAATCTCTTAGTTCAAAATACTTTTCCATTTCATTTAACCAATTCTCAGCTCCTTCACCAATTTGCCTCCCATCGAACTTAGGAGGGGTGATTTTCTTTAAGTCCTTGGAGAGTTCCAATATGTTATTTTCTTTTCTATTACCCATCATATTCCCTTGATTGCTACCAGGGTTTCCATTTTCGGTACCACTTCTATTTTCAAAGTCATTCTGCATTTCCCTAAGGTCCTGCATTGATTGTTCCAAGAAGTTGATTTTATCTCTTTGTTCGATTAGAAGGTCGATTATAGCTTTGACCCCATCTTCATTATTTCCTAGGTTGTGTCGACCCTCTTCATGGTCTTCCTCATGGTTTTCTTCATGGTTTTCCTCATGTTTTTCCTCATGGTTTTCTTCCCTTTGACTCCTAGTACGTCTTCCATTACCCCTTCCTCTTCCTTTTCCTCTTCCTCTTCCTCTTCCTCTAGCCATTCTAGGCTTTTACCTGAAAGTTAAATTATGTAGTTAGTTCTTGATTTAGAATTTTAAAATTTAATTTCTACCATTGCAAAACATTCCCTTAGTTGTATAAATTGAAGTGAGCACAAGGCCTAGATTTGAACCCTTGCTCTGATACCACATGTAATAACCCACCATAATTAACTCAACAAAATTGACCATTTTTTTTTTTTGTGTTTAATTTAATCATTGTGTTTGATTCAATTGCATACTCTGGGCATCCATCCATTTGGATTAGCCATTCATCCATCCGAGATGAGCATCTAACCATACGGGTTAGGCATTGGTCCATATGGGACATAAGATTTCATCTATCTAATATGGGATAGGCATCTACCCATACGGGGTAGGCATCTATCCAATCGGGATAGGAGGTGCTCTAGCAAGAGACTTAGACTCATCAGGACCATTCGGGTCCTGAGCCACTCACTAAGTACTACACTCTTCTAACAGAAGTGCACCGAGGTCGCCGTCCTTAGGAGTAATTAAATAACATAATACAAGCTTGAATTCCACCTCAGAATTCGGCTTAAAGCCTCGGGAAGTCAAGCGAATCCATACGGGATTCCTTCCTAGTATGCATTGAATTACTTTTTTTTTCCATTTTAATTATCTTTCAAATTAGGATTCTATTCAATCTTTCTATACCAAGCCTCGACCCCACCCACGAACGCCTGAGTACAAGGGACAACTCCATCCCAAGACTCCCTACATACCCGCTCTGACATAGGATCAAGGCGTAAAGTATGTAGTTCTATTTTCTACTCTATGGTTTGATGTAAACTAATTAGTGGGTACGCAACCCTTTCTAGGGTCAATGTCCTAGACAGTTTCTCTACGGTTGCTACCCACGGTGGTAGTGCTTAAACAAAGGCTCAAGATGGCCTATTGCTTGTGGCCTAAAACACTAGATCCTAAATTCTTATCATAAGCGTCACCCATGACCAATTGTCAATTGACAACAATTCTTCGAGATTACCTCAATTTCATAAAAGCATTTCACTCAACATCCCTATAGGGGTTTACTATAGTTTAACTCAATGAATGAAAGATCGTTTTAGAATTATCTTATTAAATTATCGATCCAAGGGGGATTACCCACCCCTTGGATTTTAACTTCCAAGTGTCCCTTATTACTCCCTGACTATTTATAGGGATGATGCCACAAACGTCGTTGATGTAGCTTTTTTAGGTGTTAAGTGCAGTAGTTCAACACAACGACATTACCTGTAAGCATGACCCAGAGGCACTGTATAACCGAACGCTGCTAGGTTTTGGTTTTCCAACTTCCTTTATTTAATTTTCTAACTTATGATAAACATCACGCTTGAAAAATAATTATGAATTTAGACATTGCAAAGCTCAATTAATTGAGATAACTACTTGATGAATTACATGGAATAAAAAGCCATAACTAACATTATTTATTATTCAAAACTTGAAATATAACTTTGCATAATACTAATGATTAGGAAACTTGCATAATAATATTTAAACATGAAACTTGCATGGAGATGGAAATGCCAATAAATGAAATCAATGTAAAGCAATTTGCATGAGGCGAAGGTAGGGTAAGTTACATGCGAGAATATCGCTTATAAAGCCACTAATCCCAAAATAGAATTTAGCTTCAAGTCATTTAATATGGATTAATTGCTAAGTGGATCTTAAGAGGATCTAAGTATAATTTAATTTACAATTTATAAATTTGTTAAAACTAGTTATAATTCTTAAAAAAAAAATTATTTAAGTTTAAAATTTCATTAAACTAAAAATTATATAAAAAAAGTTTTTAATTAAACTAAATTTTTTTAAAAATCTAACAATTACCATCACCATAATTTAAATTTGAAATGGCATTTTTTTAAAAGAAAAGGGTGCAAGCAGGAGTGGGACCCATCGGTCCCATCACCACTGCGGGTACTGCGGGAGTAGGCCCGCAGTGATGAGGGGACTCCGTGGTCCCCTCCACTACCCTGCGGCCACTGCCGTGACAGTGACCACAGGGGAGGTGGAGGGTACCACTGCCCCGGCGGTTACTATAACCGCCGCCGTTTACTCTGCATGCCGCTCGAAACCCGTGTTTTCCATAAAATTCACTTTACAATGTTTTATATGGTTATTTTGTTTGAAATGAATTTAAATGAATATTATGTGTGTGTGTGTGTGTGTGTGTGTGTGTGTGTGTACGTGAGGGTACCACTGCCCCGACGGTTACTATAACCACCGCCGTTTACTCTGCACGCTGCCCGAAACCCATGTTTTCCATAAAATTCACTTTACAATGTTTTATATGGTTATTTCGTTTGAAATGAATTTGAATGAATATTATATGTGTGTGTGTGTGTGTGTGTGTGTGTAGACACACACACACACACACACACACACACATATATATATACATATATGTATATATACATATATGTGTGTGTGTATATATATCTAGGATTTACATTTCCAATTATTTAATGATATAAATATATATATATATATGTAAACAAGAAGAGAATTTATTTATGAAAATAAGAACATGAATAAAATAGATAATCAAACAATTATTTTAGATTGAATTTACAGTAACAAGAGGTTAATATTTCCAGTATTCACAGGGGGATAGAGAGTTTATTTCCAGTATTCATAGGGAGATTTTATTCAACTAATATTCACAGAGAGATCTTTGTTCAACTCACAGGGAGATTTATCTAACTAATAATCATAGAGAGATTTAAAATAATCTCAGAGAGATTTAAAATATTCACAGAGAGGTTTTAAAATAATCACACAGAGATTTAAAATATTCACAGAGAGATTTAAAATATTCACAGAGAGACCTAAAATAATCACAGAGAGATTTAAAAATAATCACAGAGAGATTTAAAATAATCACAGAGAGTTTTAAGAATGAGATTCAGATTTCTATTCGAAAAATCAGAGAGATGAATTAGAGGGAAGGAATAAAGATTCAAATCACACAGGGAAGAATTTTAATCTCAGAAGGGGAGATTTTTAATAAAAGAATATGATTTTCTTTTTGCTAAAATCTTTAGAAACAAAAAACGAAAAAACAAAAAGCAAGATCATGTGCATATTTTCTTAAGGGAAATAAAATAAATAAATAACTATCTTTTGTATGCACCATATGAAAGCATTATCATTATTATTTATCCCCAAATAAAAGATTTAAAATCTAATAAAAGAATTTCTTTATATAAAGGAAGATCTATAACTATTTTTTGATAATACGAATTCCTCATAAGTGAATGTGAAATAACAAGGAGAGAACCTAGTTTATTGAGCTTGATGTTGAATCCACTGGTTATCCTTTTGATCCTTCCTTGCAACTTGAGAGAAATCCTTCAACAACAACAACTTAAAATTCCTGCAACGAAAAATGAGACTACCAAAGAAGATCTACTTCTAAAACTTGGGAAATTTCCTTCGAAACATAATCAACACCCTTCTTTGAAACTTGCATATAATTTTATAAGAAAATTCCCTCTATTCCACTATCTAGAAAATTTAATTAAAAGGAAGATTCTTTCCCAATTTTGGACTTCATGCAAATTGATTAGACTTAGTGGGGGAGTTACATGCAAGGTGGTGGAGAATCCTCTAGAAGCTTCTTATTCTTCCTACAACATGTGCCATAATTGGATGTGGAAACTAAATAAATAAAAACAATGTATATTTTCCATGTGTGTGTTTGTGTTATTATTTTTCATTCTTTTTATAACATTTATTCAGTCATTTAAATAGCTTATCCAAAAAAAATATAATAGAATTGTATTTTAAATCCAAAAGTGATAAAGGAGGGTTGTGACAACCTAATTATACTTTTAATTAGATATTGTCCTAATTACTCCAACGTATATTCTATTATGCCATGAGTTGTAAGGCTAGATGCTTTTTTGTGATGTAAAATATTTTAACAAATTTTATGAAGTCCAAAATATTATGCAATGCTAATATTTAAAGGATTGTTTAGCTAATAAAGACTCACTTCCATTTTTATTGCTTCTTGGATGTTCCTTTTCTAAATATGGTCTCTCAATGGTGTGTTTATCTCAAAAAATATTTCTAAAAGAATTCCAATTCTCATTTATATAATAAGGAGACATTGGATTATGTAGGATGTGTCAGTGTCCCTCTCCTATTGTATGAATATATTATGGGGCAAAGATTTGGTCAAATTCCTAATAGGAACTTATATTTATCCCTTTATCTTCTCCATTTCATCTTTTCATAATATTTTCGAGACATATAGGGTTGATTTCAACTCTATTCTAGTAGGTGGCATTTTCTCAAAATTTGATAGTGTGAATTCACTTACTATTCACTCAGCTCTAGAAATCATTAGAATCACCTTGTTGCTAACTCTCATTCAAATTCCCTTCTTTATGTGAATCATTTACAATTGTATATTGGTCAAATTTTCTATTTCCAAGCTTATAATTTTTTTAATTTTGTCCATCTCCTTTTGAAACATGTTGAGGAGGATCTCTTTAGTCATTATGTTCCTCCTTTTCCCACTTTGAGGTAACGGATTCTAGTGGTACTTGTGGTGGTTAATCGATAGAATTTTAATGTGATGTTTAACTTGGTTGATGCAAGCCAAATACCAAACCAACAAAATACTGCAAACTATTTATGTCTTAAATGCACCAGGAACTTCATACTTGATAGAGAAACAAAACATAATCATTCTTTCTTAGACTTGAGACAAATAATTGAACAAAGAACTAATATTTGTCAAGATTAATAGAGCAATAAATTATACACTAATATAAGGGCAAGAAATCAACATAATTAGATCAATTGTTTGAGATGATCAACACAAATGAAAAAGAAAACATGCCCAATATAATTTTATTTATGTAATATATAAAAGTGTGATGATAACTATATGTATACAAACTTTATTTAGACATAACAACCAAAATTCAATTCACCCAATCCTTTGTTGGTTGCTCCTGGTTTACTTTCTTCAAGAATCGATGACACACTTCTTCTATTTCTATTCTTCTAGCCTCCAATTCATTTGATCAATCTCTATTTCTCCACAATACATGTCTTTGTATCTAGCCTCTTTCTTTTAACCAATATTGTTCTCTATTTCTGTTCAATTTCTTTGCTTCTTGATTGGTTCCCTCCCTGTGTTTTTCACTCTCTCTGATCTTTCTTGGCATCTATTTGTTCTCTTTGTTTATAATATTGTCTGACCTCTGCACTCTCTCATCTCTCTTCTTTGAATCAATCTTACCTTCATCAACTATCCACAACATTTAAATAATTTTCCCCAAACTAATTCCAAACCTAATTTGCCCAAATAAAGAAGAACTGATAAATTATAAGAAAATTAGAAATCGCCTGATGCTCCTAAATCATGTTCCTCTGGAGATAAAATAAAACATGTTCTCCTGAGCATGAAGTCATCAATGGAATGACACAATGTCTTTCCGTCAAGAGGCTCTCTCTCATTGACCCCCTAGGTATGCGCAAGCAATTACCTTTTTGCAAAATGGTCTACAATATCTGTTGAGAGAACTACCATAAGCTGCATATGCCTTCTTGAAATCAAGAACATCTACATTTATATCTTGTAAGTTCTCAAACCCAACATGAGTAGTTTGAATGGCATGAAATAACAAACGACTTTGATTCAACACATCAAAAATCACACGTGCTTGCCAACTCAAATAAATCATCAAGCTATCCATTCTTGCAATATAAAAATTATATTTGATCAATAACAATTTGATTCATGCCTTTGGAACCATAGCACATTCTCCATTTTTCTTCTTTCATAGATACTAGAGAACAAGGGCTAAAACTCTCGTTTATCAACTCTTTCTCAAGGAATTCTTCAACCTTTAATGCTTGAATCTCATTTTCTTTAGTTGTTTCAACCTCTTCAATTTCTGCAATCTCATTCTTTGTTGCTTCGTATTGAAAACAAGAAAATTAGAAACCATGTGATGCTCCTACATCATTGGTGTATCTATGTTTCCTTTTAATATTAAGGGCCTTATTGTCTGTTTGTTTTAATGAAATGCTATATTTTCATAAGACCTTTTGAATGTATCCCTATTCTAGATAAAAAAAAATTATATATATTATAAAAAATTTAATTATCAATATGATACATAGTGGTATCCCCACTTTTAATAGATAAAAAAGAAGAAAATATTGATTCATGCCTATCCAATCAAATTTAAAAACATATTTAATCTTTTAGTTTTACATTAATAAAAGAAAAAAATGTAATAGATTAATCTTGTGTAATAAACTACATTATTGAAACCAAAATAACATGTAAACTAACATCATAATTCTTATAGATTGTCAACATTGATTTTTTTCTAAAAACATAATAAAGGATATGTAATTTTCATCTAACAATATTTAACATGCACTTACAAGTATGAATTACGATGCATAAACAAATCGAGAACGTATCTTTCTTTTTAATACAACACATCTATAAAAGTACAAGAGAATTTTAGAAAACAATATTCCTTTCTGTTTTCTTTATAATTTCCTATATCTATCTAGAGGTAAATTATCATTAGGGCAATTTACCACCCAACCATAGACCTAGCGATCTCCTGTATATCTTTCTACTAAAAGTGGCCCTGCCCTTCACAAGTGTTTAAGCATTTTGATAGGTCTAATGCCATCAGAGCCTGATTTTTTGACCCTACACAACTCTAGTTGGTCACACACCATAGGAAACTCCTAACTAGTATGACCTCTAACTAGGTAGTGCATCTGGACCATGTGAACTGGCAGCCGCTCTCTTAGCACAACATCACCTTGGCAAAAGGTTTTCATAATTGTAAACATGATTTAATGTGTAGTTAATGTTCACTACTCTACTCGGCTAGAACCAATATATAGGGTTTAGTCTTACTGACCATTAAAGTTGTCTCTTATGCTAACTACATACTGACATAAAACTAGGAACCCATTGGACTCTTAAGTTTGAATACCTCTCTATGCCTTTCTAGGTGTAGAATTTGTTGTGATGTGGTTATGGTCATCTACCATTCACAATAATTATGCTGAAGGCTTTTCCTATGTGAGCTTTACAAGCTCAATTGGACAATCCATGGTCAATATCATCTTAGAGGTTTTTACAAGACGATTAAACCATTTACAACCATTAGATGGAAAAGCAATATAAATCCCACAAAATTTTATTTAAACTCGCCCAATATATTAAATCTTAGATTTTTGCTTTAAAACAATATCATTTGATAAAATACAATTTATAAAACACAATAAAGCTCTATGTAATAGACATCTTTTGTAGAAGTTTCCATTCTGAGATGGAGTGTTTTATAGATTTTTTAGAAAGAATGATTTTAAGTAATTTACATATTTAATGTCAAAAATATCTTTCATATCTACAAATTTCAATATAATAACAAAATCATTTTTTTAAAAAATCTATAAAATTTAATAACTTAAAATAAATGAATATTATGTCAAAAATATCTTCCATATAAATGCAAATTTCAATATAGTAACAAAAGTATTCTTTTTCAATATAATAACAAGTATGGAGGCAACGCCTTTGAGTGGAAACCCAATGAAAAATTATTTTGGTCTAGGATGATCCATAAACTTAGACTGAATGATCCACTAGCTAGTAAGAAGGAAGATAACAAAGATATATGGTATACTTGGTGTAATTTCAAGCAGGGTAGTAAGAGAATATACAATAGACTTGATAAATTATATTGCAATAAAGATGTCCTCTCGGCTTCTAAGGATGCCAATGGTTGTTGTGTTAGGGTGGTCCCATATACCTTGTCAGACGACCACCCTATCATTGCAACTTTTGGCCTCCATCAGTCGCTCTCTCAGCAAAGTTATGGCATGGGGACTAAGGAAGATTCAAAATCATAAAGTTCAAGGTCTGAAAATGAGATCCATGATTAACTAGCTAGTGCATGGGGACAAAGGATCCAAATTCTTCTTCTAATTTCTTAAAAGTAAGGAGGGCAAGGAAAATATAGATCATATTTGTTTGGATGGAGTGAATAAATCTGATCAGTATAAGATTATACAAGCTTTTTCTCAATTCCACTCCAATATTTTTACCTCTAAAAACCTAAGGGCCAATCGTGACCAAGCCAGGGGAGATATCAACAGCATAATCTCTCGGAAGCTGGATATGGGAGATTGTCAACTACTAGAAAAGGAGATATCATTTGAAGAAGTTTCTAAGGCAATCCAAGAGCTTAATAATGACAAGGATCCAGGGTCTAATAGTCCCCCTGCTGAATTCTACAAGACAAACATTGAGTGGATTAGCTTAGATCTCCTTCAGGTCTACAAAGAAGCCATTTATAGAGGTTCCCTGGGCAAAAAAAATAATAGTGGTGTCATAAAGCTCATCCCTAACGATAGGGATAAATCACTGCTCAAAAAATAGAGACTTATCACCTTGTTGAACGCTTCCTATAAACTTTTGGCTAAAATTTTGGCTAAGAGGATTGAAGGGATCTTGCCCAAATTTGTTAACAACACTCAAACTGGGTTTGTGAAAGGAAGGTATATCTTGGAAAACCTGATCACTTGCCTGAAGGCCATGGAATGGGCCAATGACTCTGGACAAAAGGGAGCTATGTTTCTGATTGACTTTGAAAAATCCTATGATAGAATTGAATGAAGCTTCATTATGATGATGTTAAAGGCTTTAGGCTTTCCTCAGTTTTTTTGTCAGATGGTTAAAACCTTAATGGTGGATGCTATGGCATGTGTAGAGATCAATTGGATAAGATCATAAAACTTCCAAATTTCAAGATCTATAAGGCAGGAATGCCCCCTTGCCCTGACCATGTATGTCAATGTAGTTGATGCCCTATATTATTTGTTGAGAGATTAATCTCTGTCTAGCAGAGTCTATGGTATAATATTGCCTAACAAGGAAGATTTGTTGAATGTTAGTTTGCCGATGGTACCGCCATAATTCTCAAGTTGGAGGAGGATAATATGTCTACCCTCATGTATAAGCTCGATCTATTTTGTAAAGCCCCTGGTAGTAAGATTTCCTTGACCAAATCTACTCTACTCGAATGGGATCCCCAACCTCCAGACTGGCTTAGCACCTTTCCATTGGCATGGGGGGGATCCCAATAACCAAGTTAGGTACCTTGACATCCCCTTTGTTGTGAACCCAAATATGAAGGACATGTGGGAATGGATCAAAACTAAGATTGACAGGAAGATAAGGAGTTGGAATAGACAATACTTTAATTTGACTGGTAGATTCCAAGGCTGCCAAAAGATATTGTCCTTCTATAACATATATTACATATTGAAGCTTGGCTATTCAGTAACTATCAGTTTGCCTTTATGCATAAAATCATCAAAGTGTTCCTTTGGTCTGATGGAGTGGGTGGTAGGAAAAGACATGTTGTCAGATGGAGGTGGTGCATAATGAGTAAGTCCAGGGGAGGGATTGGTTTGAAGGATCTAAGATTGCAAGGCATCTCACTTGCTACTAAGTGGATTATAAAGGCCCTATAGGGTGAGGAGCCATGGAAAATCCTAGTAAGAAACAACATTGCCAATGCCACTCCCAAGAAGGGCCCTGCTTGGAAGATGATACCCTTCTGTGACCTGGTGGCAGGTAAGTTCTTTATTGTTCCTACTAGATCAATAGTGTTTAAATCTTTGTGGAGGGCCTGGGAAGAGATTAAACACATGATTATTAACAATAGGTTCATTAAGGAAGGGGATGTTATATGGGGCCAAAGTTCTATCTAGTGGAACCTACCCCATAAGGGAAAATTTTTGGCTTTAACAGAAGGGTTCTCTGCCTGAGCCTAGGCTGGAAAAGGTATTAAGGTGTTTGATGACATGGAGGTCGGTTGTTGTCATGGCAGGAATTATGCTCCAGATTTTCTATCCCTTCCTCCCAATAGAGAACTTACTCCATCCTTGTTTCTGCCTACTCCTTACTCCCCCCCTCCCTATTGGAAATTGTTGTTGCTAGGATATGTTGTTGTCATTGATGTCAACACATTCTTGTATTTTGGTATTGCAGAGAATTGCTTTGGTGATCTGGTGATTGCAGTGATTTGATCAGTTTAGGATACCATAATACTTAATTTCTTATTAGTTTCAGTGATTCAAAATTTATACTTGATCATATCTTTTGATTCAGTTTAAGGTTTGGTCTTTCTGTCTAGTGGCTGGCAATGTCTAGTATTTGATCCGGTGAGTTTCGATATGATCATATCTTGTCTTGTGGATTTGGGAGGATGTTTTGGATGTCCGTATGTATTTTTATTTCAAATGGTTCATGATTTGGTGCTCCAAAATCTATCTTTATTATTCAAATTTTTTTTGTTGAGTGTTCTTGAATGTTAGCGTGTTGATTGATGAAGATTTGGATAGGTGGTGTTGGTGAAGCTATTGCAGATGGTTCTAACATTCTTATTTTTTATTACAGAAAAATAGGTTTTCAAGGGACCTCGAAACCCTTTACATCAGATTACATAAGATAGATCAAATAAAGTCCATACATAACAAAATCAATAGGCAAAACCCCACAGGATTGAGAGACAATAGAAAAAAAGCAAAAAAGACTGCTCAACCCACAAAAACAACAAAAAAACCAACAAACTAACATCACAGACCAAACAATAGAAACATATCAACCCAAATTTTTAAGATTCTCCACAACATCAACACTAAGATGATGAATCTTCTTGGCAATATTCTTCAAATCCAAGATGTCGTGGGGCACTTTGGTGACTTTCTTCTTCATGCTAGATCAAGTATTCTTTCCTGGAGGACCCGAATCTTCCACACCAGCAACCATCTCATTGTCCACATCCACCACAGTCCTATCCATATGAGATTTCTCCAACTTGCTAACCATGGTAGACATAGTATCAGTTCAAGACTTGACAATATTCTGACTGGTCTCCATAATACCCCCAAGGGTAGCTTCGCATTTAGCAATCTTGGCCTCCATTTCCACAATTTTTTTGTCAGAAATCTCCTTCACTCTTTGAGTGGCTTCCATGTTCTTAGCCAGACAATCAACCATAACCTGTTTTTCACTTTATATCCACAGAGCACTCGGCGAAGCCCTCTCAACCACCTCCTTACCAATATTAACAAGGTGAGCACTAACAACAACATGTAGAATATCTCCAACATTATCCTGCATAACTTCCATCTTGGAAGATAAAGACCGCTGCTTAAGATTAATATTCTTAATCTCATAAGACACCCACCTGAAAAGATGAAAAAACCTCCAAAAAGTTGTTCTTGGCAATGTTGAGCACATCAAACAAGATCTCCTGTTTAGGATGAAAATCTTGTGCGGTCTAACATTCTTGTTGGTGTTTCAGAATCATGTCCTATTTGTCTTGATGATCCACATTGATTATTGTGCGAGTTCTTGATGGTCTTCATGGTCTGGTGATATTCTTCTTGTTATTCGGTATTTTGGTGGTGTAACGTGTTGCGGTTGATCTTGGCAAAATTTTCGGTGGTGGTACATGTTTGAGGAGTTAATTCAGGTCCATACTATGTTGTTTGTGGCATTGTATTGGTCTGGTGGTTGATTTATGTATCGTATGATGTAATTTTGTAATTAGGTGCTATGGGTTTGGCCAACCTTGTAGTCAAGGTTGATAATATGTATAAATAGGTGTAATATTCATGTAATTTGAGGTAGTAGGTGTTGAGTCTGCATTATCAGAGAGTTGTGTATGTGCGAAAAAGTGAATTCATCTTTCAGTGTGGTGTATTGAGCATGGATTGGTGAAGGGCAGACATTTGAGCTTAATCGGAATTGTCATCAGGCATTAGAATATGCTATTTTTACAGTTCATTCTTTCTGGATTGTAGTCCGAATATTTTTGTAAGGTAATGAACCTTCCTTGAGGGTTGGAGCCTTCTAGATCATCGTAATTTGAGCAGTGAGCTCTAGGCAGTGTGCCTGAATGCATGTGCATTCCCCATTGTAATATTTACACATACTACTGCAGATTATCATTTCATTGTGGGTAGGTTCCCACCATGATTTTTTCCTTAACCGGGTTTTCCACGTCAAAAATATTGGTGTTATGTGTGTTGTTGTTATTTCTGTTATATTTCTTTTTACTGTTGTTGATCATATATGAGATTGTGCTTAATTGTTCTAATTCGATGAAAATTGATTCACCACCTCTCAGTTTTCCTTCTTAATGTTGCCAACACCCCCCTCTATAGATTGACAATGGCCCTAGCTTCCCTACCTACATGTGGACTGATGGCTTTCCCTTCACGACACCAAAGCCGAAGACATCTACCGTGCTTTAGCTGACAATTGTGATATCCTCAATCATCTTTGCACTATCTGGCCCTCTCTCTTGGATGATGAGTCCTGGGATAAAATCTGTGTATCCCTATGGTGGAGACCCACTGAGCCTAAGAAAATTTTCTTTCTGTGGAGGTTGCTGCTGCATAGACTCCCTGTTAAGATTCTTGGTAGTGATTTAAATATTTGTTCCTTTTGTAGAGTGTCGGAGACCATACCTCATCTTTTCTTTGAATGTCTTTTTGGCTAAAGAAGTGTGACTCCTTTTTGGTCTTCATGTTAACAAGAACATTACTGTTGCTGATATCCTTAAGGGCAGAGTGACTCATCTCAAGAAAGAGTTTAACTATTTTTCATCTATTCTTTCAGTTGAATTTTTTTTGGATTATATGAACATGTCGGAATGATGACAAACGCAGGTTGCTTATGGAGTCTCGAAAGAGACTCATTTATTATGATGTTTCTTCGCAGGTTACAATGGTGCTGAGATTGGCCAGTAGGAAGTTTGAAGAGCTGATGAGAGATGGATGTACCAGGGTCTTTATGTGGGAGGTTTGAAGAGCTGATGAGAGATGGATGTACCAAGGTCTTTATGTGGGAGGTTTCCCACGGTTTCACATGGACCAGGCATAATGAGAACATGATAACCTTTGAAACAACCCTTTATAACTTCATGAGAGAGCTGCGAGGAACTAGGGTCGGTGACAACCAACAACATAAGTACCATTTCCCAGTAGCAGAGGCTTTCTCCCATCCTCACGTAGAGCTGATTCAGGAGGGTAAAGTGCTGGTGTGGATGGAGGGAGACATGGGCTGGACAACATGGATTGAGGTCATCAATGAGAGATTGGAATGATGCAGATTCATATGGCCCTGTTGTTGTTCGATAATTATGTATACACATGATGTGATATGTCTTGGCATACTGTTTAAACTATGTAACCGGTTGAGAGAGTTTTTTGTTTTTTGTATTCTCCATTGGTACTCTAATGTCTTCATATTTTGAACAACTGCTATTATGTATTGTCTTCTTGATCTTTAATATTAAAGAAAAACAATCTATACAAGATTTCTTTCTTTAATATAAAAAAGTAATTAATGAGATAAAAAGATGTTTGGAATATCTATTTGTGGTCTTTACATTCAATTCTTAATTTCATTAAGTTTTTATAATTTAATTACTTAAAATAAATTAATATTATATCAAAAATATTTTTTCATATTTATAAAGTTCAATATACTAACAAAATTATTCTCTTTAAATATTTATTTGTATTGAATCTTCAATTTCATATGTTTCTATACTTTAATTACTTAAAATAAACTAAGATTATACCTAGAATATCTTTCCATATTTATAAATAAATATCTATTCGTTGCCTCTATATTCTACTCACAATATTTTATGATGTTTCCATAATTTAATTACTTAAAAAAAAATTAAGATTATATCAAAAATATCTTTCCATATATGTATATAATAACAAAATAATTATTTTTAAAAATCTATAATTTTTTTTTCTATTATATATAATTTTTTATCAATCAATTAGCAAAATTATATAAAAATAATTAATGAGAATTGAGATGTTTCTATATTTTAAATAGAATAAATAAATATTTATCATGTTTGTATATATCAAATATATTTTTATATATAATTCACTATATATTATATACTAATTAAATTAAATAATCATTAAAAACTAATATTACATTTTTTATTATCGTAATTTAAATATATTATTTGTATTATAGTAGTATTATATTTTAATTCTATTATTATATATTTTTTATTTCTATTACCAAATTCATATTGTAATTTAAAAATATATTAATATAATTATAATATATACTACTATAAGAATAATAATATATTTAAATTATGTTTTAATATTTACATCAACAATAAATAAAATTCAGCCTAAGTTTAATATTAAACTCAAATAAACCCTACTTGATTAAATCATATTGAACCCTAACACAAATTTAATGCTAACTTTAAACCAAATTGAATTGTAATTAGAATCAAACTCTAATCATATAGCAAATTAAAATGAAACCAAACATACCAAATTGAACCCAAACCTTTAGCAAAATCGAACCCTAACCCTAACATTCATCTATTTATCTCTTTTCGTATCCTCTCTCTCTCTCTCTCATTTACTCCATCTCTTCTACTTTCTCTTTCATAGACTCCTCTCCTATTTAATCTCTATACCTCTCTCTTTATCTCCCTCTCACTCATGTCTCTATCTCTTTCCTTATCCCTCTTATCTCTCTATATTCCCCCCTATTTCTCTCCCCCCCCCTCTCTCTCTATGTGTGTGTGTGTGTGTGTGTGTGTGTGTGTGTGTCACACACACACACACACCTTTTCGTCTCTTTCTCACTCACTATCCCTCCTATCTATATATTTATCTATCCCTCTCTCCCTTTCTCTTCTCATTTGTGTGTGTGTGTGTGTTTGTGTGTGTGTGTGTGTGTGTGTCACACACACACACACACACACACACACACACACCTTTTCGTCTCTTTCTCACTCACTATCCCTCCTATCTATCTATTTATCTATCCCTCTCTCCCTTTCTCTTCTCATTTGTGTACATTTCTCTTTTTCTCTTTCCATATATCTACATCTCTCTCTCTCCCTATATCCATCTCTTTATCTATTTGTTTCTCTCTTCATCTCTTGCTAGATATCTTCATCTTCACCTCTATCTTCCTCTCCCCCCCTCTCTCTCTATAGTAAAAAAAACATGAGCCTATTGATAATGGAGTCTGATTAGCTTTCTAATTCATAAATTTTGTTTCAATTGTGTTCAGATACCTTTAAGTGGATGCATAATTGATTTGAAGAAATCACTTCTTCATTGATATCCTTGTTGCACAAACAGTGCCATTTTCTATATGGCCTACTAATTGAGCTCATGTACTACACAAATTTATACAAAAAAAAGACCAATTTTTTTCCCTAATTGACATTCCAGCCTCTTCGGCATACTCATTGCACACAAAGATGCAATTGCTAGTATTATATTACTTAAACTCGATTATTTGTTGTTATATACTACTAACTCCAAACTCATGAACATGAGCTTTCATACCTACTTCCTCATGATTATGAGTATGAGTCTCTAGTCAAGGACTTCACAACTATTATCTTTACTTTTAATTATCGTACCATGATTCACAATATGAGGGAACGTATACTTTTTTACAACGGACATGGAAACTTGTGTTAGATCTCTCTTTTGTATATTAGAAATGAATCACGAATCTTGTTAATTCAATATATACTTATTTTCTTATGAGCTAGTTTAGGTAAGTTTATATGCTTAGTTCTAACATTTGTTTTCATTTCCAGGTATGTCTCTAATTTAACATATTTAATACGTTAAAAATTCCTTCCTTCTAAGGAATTCCAAATATATAATGTACTCAAGCAACATTTTAGGAAATGAAAAATAGATTAATCATATTAATTTACTTATGTTAACTCTACCATTTATCAAAGAGATCAACAAGGTACAATATCCTGCAAGCCTTTATATTTTAACCTTTAAAGCTACAATTTTCTCAACTATTCTTTATCATACAATGAGAAATAAGAAATTTGTGAGATTAATAAAGCCATTTTCCTCTGTTCATGAAAGCACTTCTTTCAAGAACTATCTATTTCAGTTATCTACATTAAATTCTAAAAGAAAATAAAGGATTCGTAGTACATAACTAGGTAAATAAGATTGCCTTTCTAACTTTGGTTGGATTGTACGCTCTTGCAAACCTTCTACCAACTTCTCACAACTATCTATGTTTCTTTTGTTGTTTGTATCATTTACTTGACTCTCGTGAGAAATGAAGAACCAAAATAGGTACCTAGTCACAAAATCACCACCTTTGGTTCTAATATAAACTGACATGACCAAAACTTACAAGTTTTTGGGATACAAATGGCAATACGACCTATCATCTACTTACCTCCCATACCTGATTATACTTTCCCTCCCTTCTTGAAGGATGATACATTTCTCACAACCACTATTTTATCACAATGTAGTTAGCCCAAAATCTCATCATTAGCTCTAACATGTATAAACATGATTAAATAGCTCAATAAAACTTAATGATTTTTCATGCACATATGCATTTTGAAGAATTGTTAAAAGATATTAATTAACATCACGTGTAGGTGCATTAAAAAACATAGAAAAGTATCAATGATCAAGAGGGATGTAACATATCCTTCCCCTTGTGAATCATTGTCCTTGATGATTTAAAGTATCTACATTAATTATCAAAATAAAATATTGTTTATCCAAATATTTGGAAAATAGTTCAACTGTTGAAAACATTAAGCAAGTGAGGAAAGCCCTGGTAAATTTCATCAAAATCCTCCCAAGTTGTATTATCATCAAAGTATTGGTCCCAAAGTTCAAACATACAACATAAGTGAAACCAAAAGTTTTTATATTCTTAATATAAGGCGAACATAAAAATTCAAACTTACACAAAAATGCTAAAGTACAAATGCAACTAAGTGGTTTTCAAAGTTCAAACACATTTCACATACAATTTGTTTGTTTCACACATAATTTGCTCAAACATACTCTTCAAATATATACAAAATAAATTTTAAAGTTAAAATATTGACATAAGTGATTGAAATTTCAAACACATTTCATGCAACATTATTTCATTTCATACAACTGTTTCAAACATATAGTTCACTTATATCTTGTTTAAAATTAAATTAAAAAATGCAATAAAAAAATAAAATAAAAATCAACACAAAAACATTAGGCTGAAAAAAATGGCTATGACCAATGACCATTCCCTGTAGGCTTAGGAGGGGGCCAATTCAACCCCTCCCAAATAATTTAGTTTTTATAAAACAAGGAATCTAGTTACATATCAATGGACAAATAAGTTTATTGATTCCAGTAATTGATTTGAAATTACAACAGTAAAATTGAACTTTGCTTTGCACTAACGTGAGAATAATTACAATCGTAATGAGAGGTTTTTGAAATTAAGTGGAAGAATTAGTTTACACTATCCTCTTTAGAGTTATGCTTCTTTTCTCCTCCTTGTCATCATGTTGCTGAAAAATCACCAACCACAAAAAATGATAAATCCAAAATAACAATTTAACTCTTTTAAAAATAGCTTATAATAAAAATAGAAAAGAAAAACACAAAACAAACATATTAAAGTAGAACTCGTAGAAATAAAATAAAATAGAAGAGACATGGCCATGCCCAACAAAAATAGAATGACAAAAAAGAAAGAAAACAAAAAAAAAATGGAATGATGGATAAAGAAGCCAACAAAATAGAATATGATGTAAATACAACATTATAAACATTTGTTAATGTTGCTAAAGTGAATCTGACTTCGACAATACAACTCTTTAACAATAAGATAAATGCAACCAAATTGACTTCAAAACATAGAATCAAAATGAAAATTATAAAAGTTTACATTCATAGAACTCCTTACCAACCGCTTTTCCATCACTTGTATAGAGTTCAATGCCATGAAGGCCAGCCTCCTTAAGGTTTCTAACTACAAAAACAGGGATTTTCAAAATCCATCGATGAACAAGAGCAACCACTTTTCCTGTCCAGCATATTATTTTTATTGTTGTTTCAGCAAGAATCTTACCACCCCTGCAAAATAACAAAAATTTCATTCCACTTTTACCAAAATTCATTCACCTATGTATTGGATACATTGAATATTAAAATTCCAATTAGGAATTGGTATCATCTATGACAATGTAATCCATCATCATATAGGTTTATGCCCTCTTTTGTATTGGCTAAGCATTCTTCTACCTCTGCAAATTTTGCAGTTCCACAACTAATGTAATAAGTTAATATATGTACTTGTTCTCCTTTTCCAGAATAAATTACATTAGATGATAAAATAAATAAAATTCAGTCCACTAGATTAGAAAGAATTAGTCCTATGTATTGGATGAAGAAAGAAAATAAAAAAATAAAGCATATTTTTGAGTCATAGATATCAGTGCCCTAGCTTAATTTATATTATAGTTCTATAAATAAAAAATTAAAAAGTAAAAAGAGTTCAAATTTTCTGTCTCCGTGCTTTCAATTCTACCAGGGTAACCAAGCCAGGAACTTTATTCATAGAAAGAGATCAAATATATATAATATAATGATTTAGTTGATCAAATATGATACAACATTTGGTCCCCACTCTCATACAAAGAATTAATTACTCACAATGACTTTTCTAGTTAATTGCAATGATTTAATTAAGGGAAAGAAATCCAAAGCTTGTAATGGATCAAAGAGCCTATTTGAATATGTAAAACTCACATGGTGAAGGCAAAGAAATCAAAAGCTTTAAAATATGTGCTAACCTTGATGGGCGATGATTTCAACATCTAGAATTACTCTCATACCATATTTATGAGTAGCTTCCAAGATAGCTGGTACCCCTGCCATAGTGTCATGGTCTGTCAGGGAAAGCACTCTAAACCATTCAAAAGTTTATTCACCGATTAAATAATTTTTGAAAGATTTATAGAGATTTAATTTGTATTGTTTGTTTCCCATGTGTATGAGATCCTTAAAAATACACCATCTATCATCTTACAAAAGGTAGGCCTCATGTATAAAACTGAGTTTAACCTATTAGATGAGGACGACTCAGGAGACATTGTAGCAGCCACACCTCCCACTTAGATGCCTACAACACCTTGATTGCACAACTAATATTTAACCAATACTGCATGGCACTGTCATACACTGTCAATGCTATAAGGAATTTAATCATCTTCAAGTCACTTGTCACATGACCTGAAATTAGGGAGGGGGTAGTCATGGTAGTTTGGACGAGTTTTACATAGTTGCAAGGATATAGGAATCAATTGGTAACTTGGAAGATAGGTGAGAAGATATAGAGGACAATTTGATAAAAGAAACCATTTTTGCAAGTATTGGGGAACAGTTTAGCTGGATCAGGTTAGAGAAATCATGTCCTTCATTGAAGACAGGGGATAACTCAACCGGGTGCCCAAGGAAATGAGTTGAATCAAAAAGAAAATAAAGCAAGCATAATATATCCTAGATTGCAAACTAACTTCATCAATTACAGTCATAAATTTAATATTAAAAAACTAATGAAATGGTAACATAGATCCTAGATTGTAGATCATCACTATAGAGTACAAAGATGAGCTAGAGTATCTCAAATGCTCGACATAATTTTTTTCTTTGTTGGCCAGGTTAACTTTCATGTCATAAAAATAAAATATGATGACATTCTACACATCATAAAATATAATTGTACATTCTTTGAAAGTATAAAGTCTCTTATAAAAAACATTCATTAAACAGATGAAATAGAAAAGAGGAAAAATCAGCACATGAATTTAAGTTTAATTAAAGTCAAGAATTCCTTTGGAGACGTTGAGTATGTGGGACTTACAACATTCCTCTACAGAAGTGTCGGGCATAGGGCATCAGAAAGGTCGACTGAACACTGCAGAGCCATCTCTCTCTCGGACAACATTCCTCCACAAATAATTCTGAACATTGCGGATGGGAAGAAATCATTTTGTTTAGTTGATATGTTTAAGTGAAAAGAAAATAGGGATATTCCTAATTCATAATTGGGGTATTTACTTTATACCCATCACAATTAGGGAGAGAAATTAGGGATAAAGAGAGAAGGGTGAATAATTCTCAAGAGAACTGAGCTACGGTGCATGTTAGCGTAACAACTTCTGTTACCTCCATAATTCACGGATCGAACTCTAGTCTTCTTCTTTGTTCATGGTGATAAACTGATGATTGGATTCTCCAGTAGACTTACGATGATCTTATGTTTGCATGCTTGTATGTAAGCCTAACCAAGGTGAACAAAAATTTATTACCATCAATTTCACTACAAGATTTGTTTAATGCAGTTGTTATGCCTTCATTTCTTCAAATTTGTCTTCGTTTCCTCCATAATTTCTTGTCTTCGTTTCCTCCATAATTTCTTCCTTGAAAGTGGTGGTTAACTTTGTATAAATCATGCATTCCACAGATTATAAATTAAGACACAATGAATTAATATAATTTCATTCTCAGCTGTTTTATTTTTCTTCTTCATTTCTCTGCAAGTTTGTCTTCTTTTTCCAGCTAAATCTGTATTCTGCTATGCAAAAAATTTAACAGTGCACACTAGATCCTTAAAATTCCCCATTGCTTGCAGGCGTTGCTTACTTTCTTCCTCTTTGGCCCCTCCATTCCCTACAGAGAGATCACCGAAATGTCTTTACTGAAATCATCTACCATTTTATTAGGTGAAAGAAGGGAGCATCTTTTTTATTAACAGTAGCATGCTTTTTCCAATAGTTATGTTAATATGCTTTTTCCAACAGTTATGTTAATATGTTTTTTTGAACATCTATGTTTTTAAACAGTAGTATGCTTTTATGTTTTTTAATGGTATCATGTTTTTTTAACGTACATTATCATGTTGTTTCAAGTGTAATTAGAAATATTAATTTCATTATTAGTACTTGTCGTAGGCAATACTATTGTATTCATTCAAGCTACTTTATTCAATTAGTATGCACCAATCAGAAGTAATTAAGTTATAATTAAAATAATATATAAGAAAAAGCTAATAATTAATAATTAAGTTTTGGATTACTTTATTATAGTAAACATATATTATTTTTTATCAATAAATAGTATATTTATATTAATATCATCATAATAACTACAAATAATTCACAGTTTTTGAAACTTGAAAACCCCAATAGACATAGATTGATACAAATTTCAACCACCATAACCGACTCTATTCATATAAACATACTTACAAAGCATGTTCTTCTACTAGTACCTTATACAAAATATATTTTTTTATCAATCTAAACTAAGCAGTATGCAAGGTTAAACAAAAAACTATGTGAAATTTCAGTTCGATGGCTTCATACGACTTAGCTAGTATTCCTCCTTTTTGAAGGTACTCTTCTTTGTTATCTTCAGCTCATACCCAACATGTTCAATATCTACTCTCTACTTCTCAAGTAATACTTGATGTAGTCCCAACCCACCTATGCCTACTCCCTCTGAGCTTGCTCGATCCATGTTTGCCTCCCAAATCAGAAAGCGACGCAAAGGTAGCACAAACGTTAAATTGAAAACAATTTTTTTCTATCATAGTTACAATATCAAATATTTATCTCCTTGGTATCATTATTAGATGTCTCCCATCATAAAAAAATCTACAATGCTTAAAAGAAAATGTCAAACATTCACTTGCATTATTTTGCACAACTTCATCCTTGCAATTTTAAACTATTTTCTCTTCCATAACCAAATAGTTAAAAAATAAAATTTCAACCTCTTTCATGGTTGTGCATCTCATATAGAACTTTAAACAACCATAAAATAGAAAAAATAGAGAGAAAAACAAAGTGATATAATAAAATTGAAGCCTTTGCAAAAAAATTCACTCCATCCACTAAACCACCCATTAATTACCACACAAAAATCATTTACTACAATTCATAACAACACAACTTTATAGTTTACACATATAATATAAACAAAAACAGTATTCTGGATCAAACAATGACCATAAATAGCTAATAAGAGCATAAACCAGTTGAATAAGTGATCGGTATTGTTGAGTATATACTTTAGATCTTATACTTTTATCAATTATTTAGAGGACTCATTTTTTGAACTATTTCTTAATCCTCCATATATTTTTTATGGATTGATAAGCAAAAGGCATAATATAGTTATCAATATAGTTGTATAGGCTCGATAAGAGTTTTACTTATGTATTCTTTAGTCTCCATTGAGGAACTGCCATAGCCATGCCTGTACTTGTAGAGGAGCATAACACATTGCCTCGTGTTAAAAACAAACCTTTTGCCACATTTTGGGGGTCCACCAATCAACTTGAAATACTCATAGTTCAATTCTTTCAATGTGTCATCAATGATTTCTACAAAATGTTGTAGAGCGTCTTCTTTTGTATAACTTGGGTTCTCCTTCATATAACATGCTATACATGAGTCTATTTCTCCTCGGGCCTCTTCAGCCTGCATCATAAAAGAAACAAGCTTAGCATACATTTTATTTTAATTTATAATAGCTCATTGATAGTTCAAATAAGTTTGTCTTAAACAATACACTCTAAGCTTTGATTTGTTTAGGTGCCTTGCCAAAACTCACATTGATCTTATTAGAAAAGCTAGTGTAATATTAAATTAGTCACATATGAATGCAAATGATTAGAGTGTGCCACCCATCTAATAATGTGATTTTAGATGAGCCACTAAAACAAGTCAAAAGATAAAATTTTATTTAAACCCAATAGTTTAAATACCTCTGAAGTTACAGTATCATTTTTTAGCCACCATATCAAGGCAGCCAGCTGAAAAATATTTGAAGAATCATGTATGATTGGGAGACCATTATCTGTTACAACCTCACCCATTAAAAGGATTGGATGTAAACCACAGGGCACAAAACCCACAGATATACAACGTGTCTCTAAGTACTCTTCCATCGTTGGTATGTACCCAGCTTCTAACCACTCTCTTTCCTTCATTAAAGCATCGATGAACTTCTCCCACTGTACCACCAACGAGCAATGTGATACATAAAGAAACAATCTGACAAAAGGAATTTTGAAAACTATATATGGGCATTTAACTACATACATCTTTTCTTATGTAATTGAGCATGTCACGTCCCTGTTGCTTTGTTGCCTCCTTATTCTGTTTCATTCACTACTTCATACCACGCATAGAAGATTATTTTCATATATTCTGGAAGCTCATCTACCAAGGAGGTATCACATCTGAACATGGTAAAAAGCTTCAGAAAACTTGGTTTCAGGATAAGTATCAGACTAGGAATTATGGAATTACCTCTTTATTGCTTCCCTAAAAATAATCAACTCATCCATTTTTCCATAGGTGTCGTAAATATCATCCATGACCAATACCAAGGAACCAATTTTGGTGAAGGAAATTCTACATAATGAATACTCTGGCTCAAATGTTCCCACAGAGAAATATGTCTCTACAATCCTTTGTCGGGCAAAGCTTACTTCTATCATGCGCGACTCTTTCCACCAACTATCGTATACAACATATAGCAAACCAGTTACAATTTACTTCAAATATCTCGCATAAAATTTAAAATTTTAATAGAGTTGTATATTACCCACCTTGAGAGAAGTTTCAATTCCGTCTGATGTAAAGACTGTTCAATGTTGAAGTATAGTTTAGCCAATTCCAGGCAACAAGAATTATGAACATACGGCATCCTGTGAAAATAAAAATATAACTAAGATATCAGATGATGGAGGAAACAACAGTTATAAAAACATAAGGAAATTTTGTAAACCTACTTGAATAGGGTTTTTCTAAGCGGTGCATGATTATTGTCGTAAGCATCAATGTGACTCCTTGCCTCTAAGATGGAGATACTTAGGTGCCAAGAATACTCCAATGCATATTCAGTCTGAAAACATATTTGACACAAACTTTCAATCAGGTAAAAAAAGTTTTTTTATTGTTTTTTCTAGGTTTCCAAGATAAAGAATAGTGGCATTAAAAGATAATAATGTGATAAAAACGTCAATTTTAAAAGTAGTTGATTATAGAAGCGATCATGTAATATATAATAATGTTGCTAACCTCTTTAGCAATTTTCTCATTGCATAAGATATTACTTGTTCTCAATGATTCTCTGAGATACCTAGAAGCAAACAGTCTTGCTTCATCCATAATCTTTTCTCCAGGGAATGCAAGGTCAGAAGCTCTCAACAGATTCAATATGCTTCTATGCTCTATCTGTCTTTGGCCAGAACTGGAGAAGAAGCACCCATTTTCATCTTTGAAATTATTTAGCACCTCTGAGATTTCATCCATGTCAGTATTAAGTATCAATACAGTTTAATAATAATAAAATGAATTGCATTGATCAATTTCTTTTTCGACAGACAAAATTTCACCTGGAGAGACATTGTATCCATGGATCCTAAGGGTTCGGAGTCCTAGGGCTGTAGTATTGAGATCAGCAAAAAGGCTGTCTCTACCGCATCCAATACCCTTTTCACTCCAATATCTGCTCCATAATTATCATCATAAGAAATTCGTTTGAATCAAAACGATATGATTATAGTATACTTATACTTACCCATAAACATAATCTAGTGCTACTTTGATTTCGTCTTGGAAATGTCGACCTATTCCAAGACGTTCGATATTGTCAACCAGCGAAAGGCGTTCAAGCAAATGGATTGGATAGAAGCACGGCACTGTTTCACAAATTACATGTAATCGCTAATAATGTGTTTAACAGCAATGAATGAACTACTCACATGAAACACAATATTAAGGAAATGTATAATCATACCACACACACTGAATTTGTCCATGAGATTATTCAAAAAGCTAAAGCATCTCTCATGGACAAATTCATCTTTGCTTTGGAACATCATTGTCTTTCTCCAGTCAATTATTTCCTCAAGTCCCTCCAGTGCATTCAGCATGCGTGATGGAATATCCCGCTCCATTGAGATACTGCAAGTGAAGTAAGTTATATAAGAAGAAAGAAATTGCAAAGAGGATCTCGTATAGCACTAACAAATCTCTTACTCCTTAAGCAGTGTTGCTCGCTTTTTCATAAAAAATGTACTATATGCAAGATTCAACCCTAGAGATTCTGCCTTTTTCAGCAATGCAGGAAAAATTATCTCAAAATCTGGAGACAAGCTTTTCTCCTATTCTAGTGATTTCAGATGATCCACAATGAAACGAACACCTGCACATAAAATCAAATATTTTAAGCTCAGAAATGAAGCACTAAATTGCAGAGTAATATAATAGTAAAAACCTGAACAGCGAAATAATATAATGGAGCATAAATATAACAAGTATAACCTTTTTCTACATTAGGGTGTCCTGTATTCCAAGTGAGGAGGGCAACAACAGAAGCTAGAGTACTAAGCAAACGATCGCATAACATGAACGTTGAAGGAAGCCCCCATGAACCATCCTCTAGCTGGTGCTGGATAAGCCATTTTATGGCCTGAGGAAAATGTGGGGTGTGAGATCCATCCTGGGCAGCAACCATTGCTATCCAGGCGGTGTCATAAGCTGAGGGTCTCATTTTTCCATCTTCAAGACTTCTGAACATTTCTTTTATCTTGACAACCAGACTATCGGCCCACCGCTGGTACGAAAAAGTCTATTGTATCAAAAACACAAACAAAAAGATTAATAACTTAGATTTTTTATGAATACTTACATCAGAATCTATTAATATAAAAATATAATTATGTCTAGAGGCATCTACAATGACATCAAAGTGTTCCTAAAGCTTTTAAAAAGAACATTTATTTAAGATGATTTTCTTTTATTATAAGATATCTCTATATATTTTACAAATATTTTTAAAATATAAATATACTAATATACATATCAAATTTTAAAAAAAAGGAGAAACTATCATACTTGATGATATGGTGTCTCAATAGACTGGATAACAGCATCGTTCCACACATCGCCATGATAATTGGCAGTCCGTCGAGGGACAGAAGATTTAACGTTATCAGAAATCAGAGTCATGGCTCTGACAGGAGGAGTTCCTGGCGGAATGCAGGAAAGTGAGCGTTGTGGTTTGTAACTCGCTGAGCGTTGTTGGAGTGCTTTGTTGAGGACAAATGTATTCCTCTTAGAAACTGATGAAATGGAAAATCCAGCCATCGAGGAAACTGATGAAATGGAATGATGACTTCCTCAACAAAATAAAATGAGATACGTGACTATGCCAAATTGGTGGTATAAATAGAAAGCATCTTGGATCTTGTGGAAGCCAGTCGTATCAATCCGCCCAAGTCGTCAATTACTGCGATAAACGTGTTTTGAACAAGAAGATTGTTTCCACAGTCCGTACACAAAATTACTTCGAAATTTCTACAATCAAAACAGAAGTTGTAAGACCGAAATAATCGTGTTCTGAAAAGAAAGATTGTTTCCACAGTCCGTACAGAAAATTACTTCGAAATTTCTACAGTCAAAACAGAAGTTGTGAGACCCAAAAAAGCGTGTTCTGAAAAGAAAGATTGTTTCCACAGTCCAAACAGAAAATTAGTTTGAAAGTTCTACAGTCAAAACAGATGTTGTTTCCATAGTTCAAATAGAAAACTAGTTTGAAAGTTCTACAATCAAAACAGTACCCACCTAAAATGAAAGTGAGTGAAGATTCTTTTATGATTCAAATATTAGTTTGAAAGAAAAGGATTGAAGAGGTTTTTTATAATCCGTTAGAGAGCATTAATCTCAATCGAGATATTCTTTGGTATTTCTTATGCTCTCTCTGTCTTTTTTTTCCTATCACTTATGTTTTATATCTCTTTGATTCTCCTCTCTCATGTCTCTATTTATCTCCCTCCCTTTCCTTTAGTCACTATCTATTTCTATGGTGTAATCTTTCTATCCGTCCATCT
Source organism: Cryptomeria japonica (assembly GCF_030272615.1). Taxonomy (NCBI): domain Eukaryota; kingdom Viridiplantae; phylum Streptophyta; class Pinopsida; order Cupressales; family Cupressaceae; genus Cryptomeria; species Cryptomeria japonica. Next base: position 298,928,670 of record NC_081405.1, read on the forward strand.
CCATCTTTCTCTCTATCTCTCTTCCCTATCTCTATCTCCTCACAACTATCTACATCTCTCTCTTTCCCTTCTATCTTTTCAACTATATCTCTCGTATCTCTCCCTACACTCAATATATCTCACTCTGCTTGTCCTCTATCTTCTCTCTCTTTCCATCTCTCTCCCTCCCTCCCTCTCCCTCTCTATCTCCATCTCCATATCTATGTGGTGAGTACTTGCCGTCATAGTATTGTAATAAAAATATTTGTTCTAATTTTTAATCATTGTTAATTTAAAATTATATTTATGTAATATTAACTACAACTCTTATTTTAATAAAATAATATAAACTAGCAATTACACTTTGGTGTGCAATGGGCATGGTGAAGTGTGGAAGATCAATTAGGGAAAATTTGGTCTATTTTTTGGATATATTTGTGTAGTTCATGAGGTCAATTAGTAGCCATGATGTTGTTTGTGCAACAAAGGACTTAATTGAGAGGTGATAACTTAAAATCAACTATGCATCCACTTACAAGGACTCAATCATAACTGAAATGAAACCATTGAATTAAGAAGAAAATCAAGTTTTATTAGAAACAGGGTCATGTAATGTTTGCAATAGGGTGAGCGTGTGAGAGAGGTTGAGATAGGGCTAGAGAGAAGTATATATGGAGGGGTAAGAGTGAGAGAGAGGTGGTGAAAGAGATAGATAAATAGATAGAGAAGAAGATGGAGATATAGATGGAGTCGAAGATAGAGATGGAGAATGGGGAGAGGAAAATGGAGAGAAGGAGAGAGATATGAAAGAGACAGCGAGAGAGGGGAGAGGAATATATAGATATGGAAGAGAAAAATAAATAGTTGGAGAGAGATGAAGATATAGAAAGATAAAGATAGAGATAGGAAGTGATATATAGATAGAGGGAGAGATATAGTGTTATAGGGAGATAGAGATAGAGGGATAGATGAAAGAAGTGATAGGGAGAGATAAATATAGAGAGGAAACGAGATAAGGATATAGAGGTCCAAAAAGAGGGAGAACGAGAGAGAGATTAATGGATAGGAGGAGGCATGTCTAGAGATTAGGGAGAGAGATGAAGATAGAGCAAAAGAGAAGGGAAAAAAAGATGGAGTAAGGGAGAGGGGGAGATAAAGATAGAAAGAGAGGAGAGTAAGATAAAGAGAGGGATTGGCCCAAAGAGAGAGAGGGGGGGTATTGATATAGATAGAGGAAAATATAGATAGATAGAGAGGGACAAAGAGAGAGAGATAGAGATATATGTATAAAAACAGATAGAGAGACTAGCTAGAGAGAGATGGAGATGAAATATAGAAAAAGACATATTGTGGAAGAGATATGGAGTGAATGAGAGAGAGAGAGAGAGAGAGGGAGGCAAGAGTGAGAGAAAGGAGCCAAAAATACAAGTAATAGAGAGAAAGATTTAGACTTTAGAGAGAAGGAGAGATATAAATACAGGGACAAATAGAGAGATAGAGACATAGAGTATGTGTATATACATTAAAGAGAGCAGAAGTAGAGAGATATAAAAAGAGGGAGTGATGGAGAGATAGGGAGAGGTAAGATAGAAAGAGAGAGAGAAGGGATGTATAGGGATAGAAAGGATCTAGAGAGAATATAATTTGTAAAATATAAAGGGGGTAAGAAAGAGGGAGAGATGGAAGGAGAGAAAAAGGGTGAGAGGAATAAATAAAGATAGAAAGAGTGTGAGGATTAGAGAGGGGGAGATAAATAGATAGAAAGATAAAGATATAGGAAGTGATATATGGAGAGGTAGAGAGGGATATAGAGAGAGTGAGAGAGATTAAGGAAAAGGAGTGTATAATATATAGAGATAGTGAGATAGAATATAGATAGGGAGGGAGAAATAGGGTAGAGTGTGTGTCTGTGTGAGTGAGAGAGATATAGATGTAAAGATAAGGAGGGAGAAAGAGGGAATGTATGTGTGAGTAAAAGAGATAAAAAGAGGGATATAAAGAGGGAGAAAGATATACAAATAGATATAGAGGGGGGAGAGGTGAGAGAGATGATATAGAAGTCAAGAGATATAAAAAGAAGGAATGAGAGAGGGAGAGAGGGGGAGAGAGATAGATAGAGTGGGAAGGCTAGAAGGGGAAAAAAGAGACATATAGGGAGAGGTAAGGAGATATAGATCTAAGGGAGAGAGATGGAGATGGCTCAGATAATAATCAAATGACATGCTAATATTAGCATAACTCCCCAAGGACATGTGTTATCCTTAAATTATTGATGCAAGAACATCCTCGGTTCATGACAATCTTGCATCAAAAAAAATATTTTCTTTCTGTTTTAAAGTTTCATCATTTCATTCTACATTTTCTGGCAATGGCTCACCGGATCTTGAGGAGTTGGATTTTGTTTGAGGACTTGATCATCTACTTTATTCCTAAACCACAGAGCATTTGGATCATTTTTTGGCAAGTTATCACTACCGATTTCTAAGACAGTTTTCTGGTACCGGTTGCCTGGTTGTAATCTACCAGGATATACCAGATCCCTTCCGTAGCTTGTGGAGCCCTGAGCATTGATTCCGATGTTCCTTGGCGTGTGGCTGACCTTTCCTTTGATCTACACTTCATCCTTTGGATTTTCTGGAGGAATTTCTTTGGCGGAGGCCGACCTTGTTCCTTTTACGTGTTAGGTCTTTTTCTTCGGCATTTGATCCCTTTTGGGCCGACGAAATCCCCTTGGATCGTATAAATAATTGTAACTGAGCATTAGAATTTAAGATAAGAAGAGATCATTTAAGATATAGAACATGGAAGATAGACCCTAAGATTTGAGGTCCCAGTTGTCACTTGTTCTATAATTAAGCATGTTTTAGCAGGCCAATGAGCCGGTTTTTGTAACCCGGTTGTTACCCGTTGACTGTAATCAGTATCATGATATAAATCATTCAGTTCTACATTGTCTCCATCATATCCTTGTGTTTCTGTTGTGTTTACTCTTGCTGACCAATTGGGATTGATCTCTTTGAGGTCCCTCCTAACAGGTGGCTGCACCAATTATTGGCATGAAATGAGCAATCAAAAATTAGTTGCTCCTTTTTGCTCTCCCGTCTAAACATTTAATTTAGGTTTTAGTTTAAAATTTATTTTATGATATAAATTAGAATAAAATTCAAATATTATTATTCTATAATAATAAATTTTTAATAAGACATAATCTATAAATTCTAATATCTTTTAATTATTATTTGTAATTCCATAAAAAACCACAAATAATTAAAATATAATTTTAACTTAATAAAATAATTAATCCTTAAAAGAAGAAGTGGAAAGATTAGAATAAATAATAAAAAATAGAATATCTAATAAAAGAATATAATATTAAAAGATATTCTTATCAAAAGAAATAGTAATAAAAGAAATATTTTAATTTAAAATATAATTATTCTATCATAATTAAAATTTTAATAAGGCAAATAATTGTAGATTAAATTAATTATAATAATTTTTTTAATTATTATAAAAAGACAAATAATCAAAATAATTTTAAACTTAACGAAAAAGAAAAAGAAAAGAAGAAGAAAAAATAGAATTAAATAAAGCTGGTTCTTTCTTATATTTCAATATTTTTTCTTTTATTTTTTTAGAAACTTAAAAAAGATAGAATATATTATGATAAAAGAAATAATGTTAAGAGATATTTTGACTAAAAGCAGATTATAATAAAATAAAGATTTTTTTTATGCATATTCTTTTTCTAATAAATAATATTAAAATGCATATTTTTATGCTGAAGGCATTCCTATATGAATTGAACTGTAATGTCTGCCAAAATACTGTAGAGAGCTAAAGAAAACTAACATACTAATAGAGAATTTTTTTTTTTTAAACATCATCGAATACAACACATATAATCCTCTACTCCAATGCATAAACATTCATTAACATAATATGCACATAAACACCATGAACATATAAACTATTAACACAAGCATAAATAAAGACAACATAACATCAACTTCCCTAGGGTATCTCAACATCATTACTTACACTACTAACATAAGCAATAACATCGTAATCACAACTAATCCAATGCATACCATTTCTACTAGAGCAATTATTTTTTCCATGCACATATGCAAGATCATTTCCAATCTATCTATTATGAATGCAATCCTTAACAATGCAATACCATTCAACCCATTAGATTCATTTTAAGAACACCAAATCCATATGTTCCTAATCCCATTTATTCATTATCCCTAACATCATTAATCCATTCCATTATGATCTAATCACATAACTAGTCCTTTTCAATTAATCTTCCACATACTCATGTATTGCTAATGCACAACAATGAATCCAATATCATTATTTCCATTAATGGACAATCACGAGATACAATATGATACATCATTATATCCTTTTATAAGTCATAATCCATGTCCTAAGGCATCATGTAACTTTACATATCCATTATCTAATTACATCAAAGAGTAAGGCTCTCAGGGACATATTACAATACATTAATCTCATGATATCCACAATTACATATGTCATATGATCCAATACATCCATCTGCTATGTTAATCATCCATAAGTTGAGAATTGAAGATTCCACATCCATGCAAGAAGCATCCAATGAAGAACATCCCAATGGAAGAAGGCATTAAAACCACCCAACCATGTGGAAGTAAAGAAACCAGCCCCTGAGCTAGGAGATGACACAAGGTCCCATACACACTCTAGACCTAGGCTGACACCTAACAACCAAATAGAACTCAACAAGAAGAAACTCAATAACATAAGCCAAATAACATCTCAAGGATAACCTAAAATATAGAAACTCCTAAAGGCATAACAACAATCATGGTGAAATATCAAGAACCAAGGACAAGGACAATGGCACATGTAGGAGTGGAGTGTCATCACATCCTATCCTCACATAGAAGGGAACCTCACCTTGATAGAAATGTCTCTGCATGCTATCCTCACAAAAAAGGGCATATCATCTTGATAATCATGTGGAGCCATCTCAACCTATGAGAGAACAAGGGAGATTGGTTGCCATCATAATGGCCTTCCCAATCTTATCCTAAAACATCCTCCATAGGACTAAGTCTTGGGGCTCACATCCATTATTATTTTTATTAGATGAATCCTAATTACCCAACCCATCTAATTAATTATTAATGTTATCGCTTATTTAAAAACAAGGAAAAACTTTCAATGTGCCCTAGTGGTCTAGACTCTAAGCATCCTTACTAGTAACCTCCTAGCAACCTATCTTTCATGACCCTGGTCATCACATGAAAGTTCACTCCCCTTAGCCATGTTCCAATACCTTAACAACAAATCACAAGGAGGCTCAATGCAACATCAACAAGGATTCCATAACATACGCAATGCAACCAATTGCCTAAGCCAACAATGCCAACAATCAAGAGCCTCAACATAAGCAATAAGTCAAATGGCCATAATAAAAATCTACCATACATATAAATAAATCCTCTACGGTGAGGCTCATCAACTCGCTGGAGCATAATAAACTCAACAACAAACATCTATACATGGTGGAGTAATAAAACAACCTCTATGACAAGGCCCAATCACTTGTCAGAGTTAAAATACATTAGAATAATCAAATATGAATGTAAGCCATAGTGGGAAACTTAGAAACATCAAAATAAGCCTCTGGTACAAAACACAGAACTAGCAAAACCAACCCAGAAAAGCAAAAACGTCAAAAACATCAAAATTGAGTAGATTTGTGCATCTGAAAACCAGAATAATGCATTTGATAAGTAGATTAGTGCATATAGATCTCAGTATAATGCATATAATTCTTGAAACACTGCATATGAACAATACATTAGCGCATACAGTAAATAGTAGTGCATATGACATATAGAATAGCACATACAAAATCCAAAGTAGCGCATTCAATAAATAGAATAGCGCATACGATGAATATTTTAGCGCATATGATGATTTAGCACATACAATCAGACGGAAAGCAAAATTCGACAAGGCAAAATTAAATTTCTGAAAAATTAACAAAAGTCGTAATCACAACCATACGTGACGCCAAGACAAATAGAAATAGAAGGAACAACCCTAATCAAGAATAAGACCAATTCATGAAGATAAATCAAAGTTCATAAAAAGGCTCCCAACAAAATAAAAGAGTAATAACTCTTATTAGGGAACATTAGATTCTCACTATATAACTTTCAAACCAATACAATGTATAACAAATCCTTTCACATGGACAAAATAATCCAACCACCAAGAGAACACAAAAATCATAGAGGCAATGCCAGAAGGCAATCACGGCAATCACATGTATACAAATATTCAAATATGCAAATGTTCCCCAGAAACTATATATAACCAAACTATATCATAAATCTATATCAATTCATTTTAATAGCTTCTACCCAGAATTTTCCCGAATGCAACCTTTTCAAAAATGTAGTGCAAACAATCTTTTCTAGAAAAATAAAAAATACACAAGAAGAAGAAAATCTCCAACCTGGAACCTGAAGTTGTTGGCAAATGCACACTCCAATGAGAAATTGTAGATGATTGAAGGTATTGTCAGTGATGGCAACCTTGAAATTATGTGATATCGGTAGGCATCGGCACTGGCAGACTCTATATCGGCACACAGAACACTGGCAGCAAAAGGAAGAATACCGACACCCTAGCCGACAGGAATTTTGTATATTTATATTTTGTAATTAATTGTAAAATCTTTTGTAAGTTGACATGGCGGATTGTAAAATGATTCATATATGGATGAGATCATTGTAGATCATTTTGGAGAAGAGAAAAGAGATAGGATGCAAAATTATGCAGACTAATATGCGAATTATTGGCTAAGGGTTTATGTATGTAGCAGAGCTTAAACCGGTATTGAATCTAGCATAACAGATGTTGATCTGAAGCAGTACAAGACATTGGATTAGTATAATCTATTTTTGTAAGTCAGTGTGACTTCCTTTTGTAATTGAGTAGTGAGCTCTAGGCACTTGGCCTTCCTGCATGTGCAGGCCCCTCTTGTAAACAGTATTATTCCCTTATTGGCCAGTAAGTGAATATTGTGGGTCACAAATCCCATCGAGGTTTTTCCACACTGAGTTTCCTCGTTAAATATTGTGTTATGGTGTGCTCTTTATGTTGTGGTTATTATTCTTGATTGCTGCATTAATTTTAGTTTACCGGTACACAATTTTGATATGCTTTTCATGTTATAAGTTTAGAAAATCAATACACCGGTCAGATACTGATTCACCCCCCCCCCCCCCCCCCTGCTCTTCTCAGTATCTTTGGGAATCCGAATAGAAGTAATGGCAAATGAATATGATGGATCACAATCCACAATCCAGAACCAAGCCAAACAAAAACCAAATCCAAATCTTCAGCCAATAAATCAAAATGCAAAAAGAAACTCCAAAATAGGTAACCTAGAAAAATACACATGTAGTAACATGAGAAATAGTACTATAACAATGCAAAATCATATAAACGAATAAATAATAAACTAAGCCCAATAAAAAATAAGCCAAGGGCAATTAAATAAATAAAATCCACAAATAAAATATAAGCCTTAAATAAATATAAAATCATGATTAAATAAAAACCATAAATATTAAACAATAAATAAATAACAATTAATTAATTTAAAAAATAAACCAATTAAACCAATTAAATAATTAAATAAAATAGATAAATATAAACTATTAAATCCACAAGGTTTAAATCAAATAATAATAAATCACTCAAGAAAATTTAATTAACCAAACTATATAATAATTTAATTTAATCACTAATAGACTATATTAATCAAACATTAATTAAATAAATAAATAAATACTCACAATGCCACAAAATGATCACAACTCAACATGCTAGCACGACGACTCGGGCCAAGACAATTGACTGACAAGGGATTACAACTTAAGCCTAGAGTGTAAGAGGGAACTCATGCCATCTCCAACAACTTGCCATTGGGATTAAGACACGCTCAGACCTATGGAACTAGGTGAAGTCGATGTCTAGTACCTGCAATCCTGCAACTACCAAACCACAATACAACATATATAATAATATCTCATAAGTAAATAGACAAGTGATAGAGAATCACAACACCATATCGTGCTCACAATGAGTGACATGACATCGTCCCTATCACAAAGACACTAGAAGACATTTACAATCACTTAGTATCAACTCAGTCATCGTGATCATAAAATAGGGTTAGATTAGCCTCAATATCATCGATATGTCATGAGCAATATAATCCATCTAAATAATAAGCACATATAGAGATCATCAAATATGAATCCATCATCATAATAATCAAGAATAGATATCATCATCCATGAGAGACATCAAATATCATATGTCCATTTAAATGTCTATCATCAAGAAGATATCATCTGAGGTGTCAATAGTGTCATACATATAAATCAAAAACATCATATAAGAGTCTAGGTAAGTCTATCCATGCATAAATCAAAAGATAAGTCGAGGAGGGGCACTACATGAACCACCTACTTATTGAAATCAATGGTTCAAAATTAAGGAGAAGAATGCAAGAATATCTCCTCAATTTTGAACCATTGATTTCAAAATATAGGCGATTCACTTCATATAGAGAATGGCTTTGGCATAATTATTATAATATAATATACATTTAATAATGAAAAAATATATTTTTCTTAAAAGTATAATCCTAATTTAATTTTTAAAAATTATATAATTATAATTGTAATAATAAAATTAATCTCAAATTTGGGGATGACCCCACAGTGCAATGGATGTTGCAACTTCGTGTTATTACATATATCATTGGTTTGAATCATCAGACCAACTCTTACCATTTTTGAGGCTTGTGTAGGTGTTCTCCTTCAACCAAGGTAGTATCCAAGCTATCAATGATTAGAGGATTGTAATATCCCACTTGATGTGGGCGAGATTGCAGACATGGAGAGTTGGCAGAATATAAAAGGAGTTTGGTGGTGGTGGCTATTTGGTGACTATGCATAAGTGTCATTAGAACCTGATGGCTATAAAAGGATCCATACAGAGGATGGAGGAGATAGGAGGGCAGTGTTTCAAGAGGAAGAGAATGAGAGGGTGGAGCGAAGAGGTGGAAGGAGGTTGGAGGAGGCGATGATGGAAAAAGATGGGGGGAGGAAAAAATGGTGAGAGGGTGGAGTAAAGAGGTGGGAGGACAACAAACAGAGGTAGGTAAAGGCGACAACACTTGAAGGTGGTACGAAGTTTGGTGGGTGGAGATAGGAGGCATAGTTGGAGGTGGAGATAGGAGGGGAACTGGAGAAATAAGGTGGCAAGGAGATTAGAGTGATAAGGTTTCTGGAGTGATAAGGATCCCCAGGTGGAATGGAGGAAGGATTGGAGTGGGAGAAATAGATAGGTCGACACAAGCCCCAGCTAGAGTGGAGGAAGCTACTAACAATGAAACATCACGAGTTCACTAGTTTATCTACATTTCTTGCACATAGAAAACATCATAAGACTATCAACAATAACATTGTACATTCCATGATAACATTTCCTTTCATACATATTTAAAAAAATCAATGTTATCATCTATTACTAAGACTATCTAGGTATCGAAAGATTCAAAGCTAATTAATCTATGATAGACTAATAATGGTAAAATAAATGATATAATCACTATCAACATATTATAAGTGAAAAAAGTATAGATAAAACGTTACTATAGGTTTAAACATATAATCATAACATGTGTATGAAAAATACAATCAAACATTTAGATGACAATACAAAATGTCATCTATAATAAATATAGTTATTTATTTTAATTTTATTTGATTTATGTGCGGATTGTTTTAAACGAGTAGTTTGAAAATGTTTGTCCTTATTAATTTAGAAACATCAAAAAGAATTTTTATGTTTCTAAATTTCAAACATAAAAATATAATATTTCTAAATTCAAAAAAATAAAGTTAGATAGATATGCAAATATATAATTGTAGACACCTAAAATTGTCATGTCTAATTAAATAAATATCTTTGTTTATTTAATTACTTTAGCCTAATTCTTCTATTAATTAAATAAATCTTTATTTATTTAATTAATTCATTTATCCTCTTCTAGCCTTATTTCTCATTTAATAAATACATTTATTTATTTAAATTCCCCTTTTTCCTAAATTAAATAAATATCTTATTTATTTAATTATCCCACTTCTTCTATTAATTAAATAAATCTTTATTTATTTAATTAATTCATTAGCCTTTTCCACATATGACACATGTCATTCATCTCTTAATTCATACACTACCTACCCTTTCATTATTTTATTATTTTCTTTACCTACCCTCTAATCATAGTCAACCTCTTTTTACACCTCTCAATCTTATCCCTCCATTTCATATAGTGTCTTCTATATAAAGAGATGCTTCCTTCATTATCAAACCCTAATCAATCTATGCATCCTAGCTAACTCAATTACGCACTCGACTTCACTACACTTTGCACTTTCATATGTGATCCTACTTGCAACCACATTTCCGTTCTTTGTTGAGCTCTTGTGCACATAAAATCTGAGAGCAAATATATCAAGCAAGATCAATGGAGATAGGAAGAATGGAGATCTAAACCCTATTGGACATGTGATGGTATAATCTTTGTGATTTCATTTGATTTGCATTGTCTTAGGTAATCTTCATATGTTATGGTGGATCTTTGTTGTTGTTAGGCTAGGGTTTTGTGGTTGAATTCAGTTAGTCTTTCATCATTGTTGTTATCCATTTTCACCATATACATTTTGGCACGCCCAGTGAGATTCTTGTCCCTTTTACATTTAACATCCTTGTTGCAGATTTTGTGTTTTTGAAGTTACAGATCTGACATTTTTCGACAGCATTTTGATATTTTCTCGTCTGCGTACTTTCGGATCGCGTTTTTGTATTTCTACCGCATTTGAGACATCTGGGATCGCGTCTGCATCCTCGACAATTTTTTTTTTTAACAGATTTCGGAAATCGCACCTGTGTTCTCGAGGCGCGTCTGTGGGGTTTTCAGGCGCGTCTGTGTCCAGAAGTTGCATCTGCATTCTGGAGCCGCGTCTGTGTCTCATCTAAGCGCATCTACGTCCTGAAGCCGCGTTTGTGTTTCTGATAACCGCGTCTGTGTGCACTTGTTTCATTTTGGGTTTCATTGATTCAGTTTTTAGTCATTCGGTTTTTCATATCTGGTTTATTTTTAGCTAACATTTTCAGATCTAGCTTACAGAATTGGTGCAGCTTGTCTTGAAAGTAAAAACGCATTGTTGAAGGCCCCTATTTCACAAAGTCTTTTGGGTTTAAAATTTACCTAACTTGTGTGCTTGCAGGAAGGGGTGATCATTTGAAACAATCCAAACTACTAATAGATTTTTGTTGTAGGTCCTTGGCAAGGTTTTTTTTTTTTTTTAATTGTGTGCCTTGTTTTCATAGACTAGAAAACACTTCAATTGGTACCCTAAAATTAAATCATTGTCTTTTGTGTTTTGAGCAATAGGCTCTTTTTGTTTAATCTTTAGAGGGCCTATCTCCCCGTGTGGTCATTAGGACTACTAGTGAGGAGAGAACGACCCAAGTGGTAGCAAAAAAAAAGCCATCTTCTTCTAAACCACTATAAATAACTGTATCCATGGTGAAAACTATGGATAACGTGTGCTGATTAGTTCATACTGACACTATGTCTCCCCATAAACCCATTTGATCAAATTTATTTGATCATTTGTAGGGCATAACCCCTACCTACTAGGAGCCTTCTGTATTTATAGAGCTGAAAGTGCTGCATGTATGGCCACACGAGCGGATGTCATTGCTAGCACCTTTTTGTTTTAGAAGCCAAAATCCTTCTAGTTGTTGAGGCAGGAGGTCGGACCTTTGGGAGTGGCCCACACACATACAGTTCTTAGTAGAGATACAAATTTCACCACGAGGAGTTTTCATGGGAACTGATGCTTGGTTGCCTTGAGAAGTGAGTGCCGAGGGTGGAGCCAGTAGGTTCAAGCATCTAAGTATTTTCTCTGAATAGCGTAGCCTCAGGGGAAACTCCATGTGGGATCAACAACTATTGTCTTGGCTAGCCATAAGAATTGTGCTTGACTTATTTTGAACAATCAAACATTCAAGACCAAACAGCAAACATTGTGTCTTTTGTGTCTTCAAGTGTATACAAAACATTTTTACATCAAACAACACACTTGTCTTTGAGTCATTTTGGAGTCAAAACACTTGCAAACATTGAGTCTTCAACAACATTGTGTTCTCTTGTCACGAAAAACAGTCAAACATTCAGATTTGGTCACAACAAGCAACTTCACAGATTGGAAAAATTGCACAAATTTTGCAGAAATGCGTCTGTGTCTGACAAAACCACGTTTGTGTCATATAACTATGTCTGTGAAGGGTAGAAATGCATCTGTGTTTTTTAGAAACTTTGCATTTACAACATCTCAGAAACACATCTGTGTTTGTCAGAATAGCGTTTGTGTCCTTTAAGTGCATCTGTGAAGTATACAGGCACGTCTGTGTTCAGGATTGAAAACTTTCATAATTCAACAAACAAGAGCAATCAGTTTCAGCATTCTTGATCTTCCTAAGTTATTTCTCTAGATTTTCATCTAGCATTCAACCTATCTTTGGGTCTCACAAAGTCCATCATTGCTTTACATCTTGCATTACATACACATTTGTCTAAACTTGAGTCTAAAGGTCACTTGCTTGTCCTCATCATACTTTGTCAACACACTACATACAACAACATTTTGCTAAGTGGTCCCTCATCAGGGTTTATCACCTTTGGGTCTCATTTGGTTTTACTTAGAGTCAAGGTAAACTTACCTCATCAAGAGAAACTATCATCTCTTTGGAAGCCACACCTACGCTAATACATACATACTTGGTCTTACACTTTGGACATTGCAACTAAACCTCAGATTCATTTACATTCCATTCAACTCATTGTCTTCCATACCCTTTCCATTTTCATCTAGTCTCACACATCTTGATAAATACCTAGTTCATGGTTGAAACCCGTTCCCAAAAACCTAGGAGAGAAACTAAAGAGGCTCAAGAGTCTACAAACATGAGTTCTTATGAATATGACAATGATATATTTTTCAATTCTGGTCATACTACATTACCTGACATGGATGCTTATAGAAACATTCCAAATGTTGAGAACATGGACACTACAAACAACAATGATACACACAATGACAATATGGACAACTTCTCCGTACATTCAGCAGAAGTGGAAGACACCATTATGAATCCCCATTTCAATCGATTGGTTGAGGAAATAATGAGGAGAGATAGATAAAACTTTCTACAAGTGATGGCACAAAGTGGAGCCAAGATCCCTCATGATTTTGACATGTCTCAAATAATGGAAAATCGACTTTTGCAACAACCTCACTCCAACATGGATCAAAGGAGACCTAATAGTGGAGGCAATAGAGGACCACATATGGTGCCTGAATCACCATCATCTTTGTTTCAAAAAACAGAGGTCCCACATACACATGGCCAAGCATATGATACTCACCTTTGCAGACCATTATGGAGGTCTTATGTAGAAAAATATGCTCAATCACATACCAATGCTAAGGATCAACCACCAAAGCAATTAGATATTCAAAGGCATGCTCAAAATTTGGACACAAGGAAACCTTGCATCAAATTTGGGGGCAACACACTAGAACAAACTCATGACATGCCTATAGAGTATGGTATACATGGACAAAGCAGATATTCCATTCCTCATCATGACTCTATACCAAGTGGTCCTTATACGCAGCATCATTATAGACTTCCTCCATATGAACATGTGTACAATCAATATCATCCATATATGCAACATGCTCCTCCTTCAATTGGTGCCTCAAGCATGGGGTATGGTCCAAGAATTTGATCTCCACCTAAGAACAATTTGGAATAGCAAATCAGGGACTTACAAAAGAAAATGGAGGACATAAATACACTGAATCCAACTTACACAATGAGAGACATATGTCCTTATCCATTTGACAAGAGCATTCCAATGACTCCTTTTCCTACACGTTTCATGACGCCTAAGTTTGATAAGTATAGAGGAAAAGGGGATCATAAGGCACATATAAGACAATTTTTCACAGCTTGCATTGAGGTAGCAGTAGAAGAGACATATTTGATGAGATTATTCCCACAAAGCTTAGTGATCAAGCTATGGAATGGTTCTCCCAACTTCCACCTAGAATTAAGTCATGGGGTGACTTATCTGAGGCATTTATACAACATTTCTCATACAACATAGAGACAGACATATCATTCACTACCTTGTGCAACACCAAGCAAAAAGAGGGAGAGTCTTTTGCATCATTTTTACAAAGATGGAGGAATCTAGCTAGCAGATGCTCTTGTGAAATTCCACAAAAACAAATGGTAGAAATGTTCACTCATAATGTTAACAAAGACATTCGCTATGATCTAAGGAAAGCTTGTTTTTCCACCTTCAAGGATGTCATTGAAAAAGGCTTAGCGACAGAAAAGGTCCTAATCGAACAAGGAGTCATTAAGATATTCAAGGAAAATAAAGATGACTTTAAAGGAAAAGATAAGCCAAGATTTTGGAACAAAAACAAGAACACAATCAATGATGGTGTTGTTGATGCCAATACAATGTGACCCAAAATCGTTTTTTCGGGATCAAGCTCTACAAACAATCAAGTGAATACTCAAACAACTTCTAGATCACAAAGGAAGTACACCCCATTGGGAGAACCACTTGAGTCTGTTTTCAAAAAGCTAGTGGCAAACAAAGTAATCACAATTCCAGATTTTCCTCCATATGAGCCAAAGTTCAAACCAAATTGGTGGAATGATGATTAATATTGTGAATTTCATAAGAGCAAGGGTCATAAGACAGAAAATTGTCATTGACTGAAGAACATCATACAAGATCTCATTGATAGAGGTGACATTGAAATTGAAGGACACTCGTCCAATCAAGAACATGAGATGTTTAAGAAACCATTCCCAAAGCACGACAAGGGAAAAGTTGTAGCCACAGATGACCAAACCAACTATACCAGAGCATCTTATAACTATGATTAAACTATCAATCACATTTCAATGGATAATTATGTCTCTACCATTATCATCAAGGACAAAACACTAGAGAATTCTACCCAAAGACCCAAGATTATCCTAAAAGGCATTGGATCTTCTTCCAAACCTACCTCTGAATGTCATGTTACAACCCGTCGAGGTAAATTCACTTTGCAAGGTGCTCTAGCTAAAATCACAGCTTCCTCATCAACCAAGCCTGAGTATGACCTTGTAGAACAGTTAGGGAAGACACAAGCGCTAATCTCCATCCTTGAACTCTTACGTATATCCCCTGCACACAAAGCTATTCTTGACAAAATCTTGAGAGACACTGTTGTCCCTACTGATCTGAATGTGGACTAGTTTCAAGCCATGGTGGGATACCTTTCCATTCCACACTCCCTTACATTCACAGAAGCCGATGATGCCTTCGTAAGTCAACCACATAACGCACCTTTACACATTGAAGCCTTCATACACAAACATCAAATAAAACGAGTTCTGATAGATGGAGGAGTAGGTCTGAACATTTGTACATTGAGCACTATTAAACAATTGGGATATTTTGATAAAGCTATGAATTCTACAAACAAAATTACCATCAAGGCATATGATGATGAAGAGCGTTCATCCAAAGGCACAATCACCTTACCTCTCAGAGCTGGGCCAGTTACAAAGGATGTGGTTTGTCAAGTCCTAGACCTAGATCTCACATATAATATATTACTAGGACGTCCTTGGATTCATGAAATGAGGGCAGTCACATCTACATATCACCAATGCATTAAGTTTCCTCACAATGGAGTTGAAATAACAGTTAATGGGGATCCTAATCCATTCATATACTGCAATAACTTGAGACCAAAAACTAAGACAATCATTCCAAGTAATAGGGAAGTTGTTCCTTCTTCTGCATATATTGATCCTAAGTCATTAAAACCTTCGACATCAAAACAAGGTGAACTTAAAGGGAAATTCCAGGACAAGGGCATGGGTGAATACACTTTGAATCAAACCATGTACTTACAACAAGTCATGAGTGCACCAAAAGAATATGGAAGACCACATCCTAATAAGCAGGTATCTATCATTATACTCAAATGGGACCCTACTATCTTTCAAAGATGGGGTGAACTGGAAGAGGAAGACCTATACAAAATGCTTTACAAAGACCTTGAAAATGATACACAAGATCACATCAGCATACCATGTGAGAAGTATGGCAAAGGGTTCAAGATTCTACAAAAATTTGGGTATGATGGCAAAAGCCCTCTTGGCTTAAGAAAGGAAGGCATCATTGAACCTTTACAACCTGTATTGACATTCAAAAAGGAATGCTCAAAGGGACTTGGTTTTGTGACTTCCAAGGTCCACACTCAAAGGACAGAAGAAGCATTACAAATCAAAGCTGCCAAAATGCAACAAGAAAATCACTATTCCACAGACTCCAACGAATGGGAATGGGGTTCAGACAAATCCTCCAGTGACTACAAGCTCACCGAGACATTCAAAGAGCCAGATGAACCCACAAAAGAGGAGGAATTTTATGAAAAATTAAAAGTTGGTCAAGAAACAACCCCAGAGGATGTTGTACAGTCCTTGCCTCTAGGTCCTAGGTTGAAATCACATAGAATGAGAACACCTGTCCCAGAATGCGCTACTAGTGATGATAATTTGGATTTGTTCACGATCAAGAATGATGAGGAGAGTGCCAATGATGACCTTGATAATTACCTCAACATACCTGAATATAACTGCATCTTCACTCTTAGCCCCGCTAACTTCAAAGACATAAAAGGCCTCCCCCTTGTTCACCACCAACTTATTGATTGGGACCATGAAGGACCTGCACAGTTTGACACATTCCAAAATGATGAAGCTTTTATTGACTATCTTGGCATACGAGAGGATCTTCCCCCTGGGGACCATAAAGCGAGATACACTATAGAACTCAACAATGTGGCATATTTTGGTGAGGGTGTCGGACCTTCCAGTTGCAAAAATATAAAAATAAAAACAAAACAAGGGTCTTATGGTGAAAACCACATGGTGGTATTGTCTGACCCCAAAAAAGTAAAAAGAAAGGACGTATCTGAGGGTGAAAACCTCTCTGAGGCACCCGAAGATGGAAGGCTCGACATTCTCCCAACATCATATGAGGAAAAGTCATCCATGTTGGTAGAGGAGACTATCAAAATAAACATTGGTACAGAAGAAGTTCCACACAACATATTCCTGGCTCAATCTTTGATAGAGTCAGAAAGGTCAAAATTCATAAGTTTCTTCACAGAACGACAAATCAACTTTGCATGGTCATACGTTGATATGCCTGGATTGGATCCAGATTTGATAATGCACCATTTGACAGTTAAACCAGGGGCAAAACTAGTGAAACGGAAATTAAGAAAGATGCATCGACAAGTCGCATTATTAGTCAAAGCAAAGCTTGAGAAATTATTGGATGTCGGATTCATACACCCAATTGATTATCCTGAATGGATCTCCAACTTAGTGCCTGTCAATAAACCAGATCGTAGTATCAGAATATGTACAGATTTCAGAGATATTAACAAAGCTTGTCCTAAGGATGATTTTCCATTACCAAATATTGACTTGATTGTCGATCTCACAGCAGGTCATGTGATGTTATCCTTGATGGATGGATTCTCTAGTTACAATCAAATAAAAATCACGCCCGAGGATCGGCACAAAACAACATTCACTTGTCCTTGGGGAACTTTCTGTTGGAATGTCATGCCCTTTGGGCTAAAAAATGCAGGCGCTACATATCAAAGAGCCATGACTACTATCTTTCATGATCTCATGCACGTAACTGTGGAAGATTATGTAGACGACCTCTTGGGTAAATCAATAGATAGAGATACACATTTGGACATACTTTCAGTAGTCTTTGATTGGTTGAAAAAGTATAAAGTAAGATTAAACCCCAAGAAATGTGTCTTTGGAGTAACCTTCGGGAAGCTCCTAGGATTTATTGTATCAAAAAGAGGAATCAAAGCCGATCCAGCAAAAGTCAAGGCCATCCTAGAGATGCAACCATCACAAAATATCAGTCAACTTTGATCTTTGCAAGGGAGACTCTAGTCCATACGAAGATTCATAGCACAACTTGCAGATAAGTGTAATCCTTTTCAACACTTGCTACATAAAAACATCAAATTCAAATGGGATGATAATTGTCAACAAGCTTTCCAGATACTCAAAGATTATCTTCTGAATCCGCCAGTTTTGATGCCACTAGTTCCGGACCAACCTCTATTACTATACATATCAGCTACTTCAACAGCACTGGGGGCACTCTTAGCACAACAAGTTGTTGAAGGCAAAGAAAAGGCAGTATACTATATCAGTGGCACATTGGTGGGATATAACCTAAACTACACACCAATTGAGCGTGCATGTCTCGTTGTGGTCTTTGCTTTGCAGAAACTATGACATTAGATGCTAACTCATAAGACTAAGTTGGTTGCAAGGATTGATCCATTGAAATACCTTCTCAATAAAGCAATACTTACTGGGCGACTAGCCAAATGGGTGATGATCTTAAGTGAATTCAACATCAAGTATGTGGACAGAAAAGCAATAAAAGGACAAGCTATCACAAATCAGTTAGCAGATGCTCCCATGATAGATGACGTTCCTCTAATTTCAGAATTTTCAGATGAATCCATCTTAACAGTGTCACATGCAAAGCCATGGCAACTATACTTTGACGGCTCATACACACAGCATGGGGCAGGAGCTGGCATCCTCTTCATAACTCCTCAAGGGGATTCTATACCAAAATCATACCGATTATCATTTCCTTGCACTAATATCATAGCGGAATATGAGGCATTAACAACTGGATTACGAATTGTAGTTCAGTGGAAGATCCAAGAACTTCGTGTTTTTGGGGATTCTCAGCTTGTAATTTGTCAAGCAACTGATGACTACCAAACAAAGGATGAGAAATTAATTCCTTACAAAAGAATGGTGGATGACCTGAAACAACATTTCATGAAATTAGACTTTGAGCAGATACCAAGAGAGCAGAATCGAGCCACAGATGCCATGCTACAATTGCTTCACTAATTGATCTACCACCGAATGAGATCTGCTATGAGTTCTTGGTGGATAGCCTTTTGTTTCCCTCATATGAAATCACTCCTACTGAGATGATAGGTGTTGTTGGTCCTAAGTCCTAGTTATACGGTTCCATTTTCGCATACCTTCATGACAATATCCTACCTCCCGATCTATCCAATAACCAACGTTGCCCTTTCATTCGCCAATCTTCTCGATGCGTCATTTTAGCCGATATCCTATATCGCCGAGGTCTAGATGGCACTCTTCTTAGATGTTTAGAAAGCAATGAAGCTTAGATTGTGTTACATGAAGTACATGAAGGGATATGTGGTCCACATTCTAGTGGTCCTACCTTAGCCAAGAAACTCATCAGGACTGGATATTACTGGCCCAATATGGAAAAAGATTCATGTCAGTTTGTCAAGAAATGTAAGCAGTGTCAACTTCACGGAGACCTCATTCATGCACCAACACAAGAACTTCAACCAATTGCGACTCTTTGGCCCTTTTGTCAGTGGGGACTCGATCTCATAGGCAAGATTCACCCTCCCTCTTCCAACGGTCATAAATTCATAATCACTACCACAGAATATTTCACAAAATGGATCGAAGTCGTGCCTCTCACACAAGTCACTGGAAAACAAATTGCTACATTCATTCTCAACTATATCATTTGTCGATACGGTATTCATGTTTCCATCATCACGGATAATGGGCGTCCCTTCAAAAATCAAGATGTTCATGAACTCTGTGACCGCTTCCATATTTCCCATCGTTTCTCCACTCCATATTACCCCTAAGGTAATGGTCAAGCTGAGGCGTCTAATAAAACAATCCTTAAAATCTTAAAAAAGACAGTCGACGACGCTAGCCGTAATTGGCATATCCAACTTAATCCCACACTTTGGGCCTACCGCACAAGTATCCGCACACCTACAGGAGCTACACCCTATTCACTTGTCTATGGTGTTGAAGCTATCTTTCCTATTGAGGTCGAGTTACCCTCTTTACGAGTCTCTTTGAAAAACATTATCAGTGATGAAGACTACAGGGTCTCTCGCTTACAAGAACTTGAACTATTGGATGAACGAAAACAAACTACTTTTAATCATCTCAAGGCTTATCAACAACGAATGAGTCGCAATTACAATCATAAAGTGAAGCCTCACACATTTGAGGTAGGTGACTCGGTTCTTAGAGAAAATCCTAAAAATCAACAAGACAGAGAGAAGAAGGGCAAATTCGAACCAAACTGGCTTGGTCCTTACATCATCGCAGTAGCATATGGATCTGGTGCATATCAGCTCTCAACCACAGAGGGTGAACCTTTGGATGATCCTATCAACAGCATGCATCTTCGCAGGTTTTACACATAGCTCTTCAGAGTATCCTAATTAAAAATACAAAAAAAAAAAATCAAAAAATTATCAAAAATGCAAAAAAAATCATAAAAATAAAAAATCGTTACTTGGTGAAAACCTAGCAAACAGGCGCCTTGTAACAACAAAAAAAATTGAAAAAAAGTAAAGAAAAACATTTTCGTCCAACGGTGAAAACCACTTCAATGGCACCCTAGGCAAGTACCATGGTGAAAACTGGGTCACCAGCGCCATGCGTAGAGACATTGCTCCTCCCTCCTTCAGGATTCCATTTCATCCTTCACTTTGCACACACTCACAACCTATTCATCTTCAATAAAACTTACACATTCCCATCATGGCTTGTTATTGATCTACCCAAGATTGGTTTGCCATTCATAATAAACCCCCTTTTCACCCTTTCCATTCATAATAAATCAGCTCCTATATGTGGCTAAGGAAAATCCTATGTCTAGTGATGGGTGTGGAACTGAGAACATCACATGTTTTGAGGAGTATAGTTTCTTCCACTTTTCTTCAATCTATCTGTGCACAATCCGCAATAAAGCAACATTTGCATCATAGATCTGCCATAAAGTTTCATCTTCTCCGCAATAAAGTATCAGTTGCATGGATTCAACCAGTTCAGATGAGACACAGCAGCAACAATAGGCTTCAACAAATCAAATCTTTCAATAGACTCAGACAACATATGGTTCAGTGCTATCTATCCTTTTTGTGAAAGTAAACATTGTGACCACAACCAAATAGACTTATACAAGTGATAAGAGACACTAAAACTTGAGGACTACAATGGATGTTGGTGTCAAGTCTTGGTTTTCTTTTTATTTTAATTTTCTGGTGACATGTCTTTTAGCTTTTCCAGGATGTCTCTGACTAGAGATTCTATCTCTAGGATGTCTTTGACTAGAAAAGCGAGGATGAGGTATCATCACCCATTTTTCTTTGCTTTCTATGGATTGTCTCTTAGTAATGCTATGACTTGTCCAAGGATATGAGGACACTATGAGTCTAGTATGAACTGGGGCATTCCTTGTTTGCAACTGTTTGATCTCCACGCAAACAGGTACAATGACTTTCTGGGTTGAACATATGCCTTGATTGTCATAACCTACTTGCCATAATAAAGCTCAATGATGATAAAGCACAAGAAGCTCTTTCACTTTCATATCTTCTATCTTTCATCCCCCTTTCTTGATTGACTTCCATCGTCCTTCTTGAGTCCGTGTAGCCTGCTATCACATGACTGAGTATAATGACACACCAAAAACATTTGCATCTCATGTAGTTTCACCTGCATTATCACATATTAAGAATTTCATACATACATATAGATATCACAATTGCATCACATCCTGCACACAACACATATTAGCACATTTTACATTCTCATCATGTAAATAATCATTTGCATCATCATATTCATTTACATTCCATACATTCACAATTGCATATGCATAACATATAAAACATAAAAGAACAAAAATATGGCATTTCATCATGTACATATTTGCATCCATATCATAACCATCACATAGAAACATACATCATGAAACATCTCATCACATAGGTACACATACATATAGCTGCCGCAAAGATGAATCTCATGTATATAAATCAAAAGTGTCATGATACAATGATGTCAAAATACATATGGCTACAAAATCACCTGAAGGTGTCTACATCATCATACAAAATAGTACAAAATTGATATATAGGGAGCCCTCTAAGGCTATGATGAACTCCCTCCCTCGGAGCTGGCTGGCCTCGATGAAGTTTGAGCCCTGGAAGGACCTGCCCCAAGATCATCTCTCCTGGCCCCTGTGTCCTCTACAGCCAACCCTCGTGTCGCCCTGTCTAGACATAGGAACCCACTGATCACTCCTCCTAGCACTGTTGGTAGTGTTAATCCTGTTGTTGTCATGGTATCCCATGCCACATGTCCAGCCCTCATCTCTAGTCCCGGATCCCAGAACACTCGCCTCAGTGCCTCCTTGTCTCCATCTCGATCATAGGGTATCAGCTCCCCATCGATCGGTATCCGCAGAATCCTGTATACATCCTCCAAGGTGACTGTCATCTCACCCATCGGTAAATGAAAACTACAAGTCTCTGAGTCCCATCTCTCAGCCAGCGCAGTCAGCAATCCCATGTTTGCCTGAAACTCAAGCACATACAGGATATATCTCAGACCCATAGCCTCAATAGTAGCTCAATCCTTGAATGTCAGCTCTGGTCGTAATCTCTGCGTCGACGGGAATCTCTCTCATGACTCTATAGGTAGGTACTTTTGTAGTCAATCAAAGCAATCATGTCAGTTAAAGTGACACTCACTATTCATCACAAAGTGTTGCTTCTATCCAAGTGACACTCACTGTTCATCACAAAGTGTTGCTTCTATCCTAGTGACACTCACTATTCATCCCAAAGTGTTGCTATCTATCCTAGTGGTACTCCCTATTCATCACAAAGTACTATGAGTTTTGCACTCCCTGTTCATCATAAAGTGTTGCTCATATTTGCACTTCCTGTTCATCACAAAGTGTTGCTCATATTTGCACTCCCTATTCATCACAAAGTGTTGCTCATATTTGCACTCCCTGTTCATCACAAAGTGTTGCTCCTATTGGTACTCCCTGTTCGTCACAAAGTACTATGTCTTGGTACTCACTGTTCATCACAAAGTGCCTTGATATATCCTATCTTAGGGCCTCTACTTGAGTGTATCCTCTTGAGTAGTTTCCTAATGGGCAATGTATGTTCTATCACAGAATTGTCAAACCTAGCCCTATCTGCTATCCTAGTCTTCCCTAGAGGACCTTCTTGAGTGTATCCTCTCAGCAGCTTATCCAATTGTCATCGTATGATCATCACAGAACTATCGATTTGACCTTGAAGACACAAACGCGCCTTCATGACATAAACGCACTTACATACTGCATAAACGCGTCTGTCCTGCACAAACGTACCTACATTGCACAAACGTGTCTGCACAACACAGACACGTTCACATCTGACATAAACGTTGCTGAATTCATAGACACGCCTGGCACAAACACAGACGCGCCTAGCACCAACGCAGACGCGCCTTGACATTTTGACATTTTTTTTGACATTATCCTAAAGCGCATTTATTGCACTACCTAGCATGCATTTATGACAACATTTATTGTGACAAAGTACAAAGAGGTTTTGTGGTACTCACCGGCTCTCCTGCATCGACTGGCCTCTGAAATTGGCGAACGCGATCGAATCTATGCACCAATGCCATCGCTACTGACTATTGCTACTCTATTCTCGCTCTGCACTCTGATCTCTTGGATGTGTGGATGACAATGAGGATGTATTCCCCTCGTGGTCTATTTTATAGACTACCCTAGCCCTAGCCCTCGTCTCCTGAGTCAGTCTTTGTTATCCTGTGACTCTGTCACTCTATCCTATCCAGTCAGTCCACTCTAGCCTTTATTTCTTATCGAGAGATTGTCTGTGATCTTTCGAGACATTTTCATCCAATCTCTCGAGGGGGCATATCATTCCCATCTTGGGGCAACTTTGTATCAGTTCATCTTATCTTCTTTGAAACAACGCGACAAGTTGCATTGTCTCAAAGAGGGGCAAAATGTAGACACCTAAAATTGTCATGTCTAATTAAATAAATATCTTTATTTATTTAATTACTTTAGCCTAATTCTTCTATTAATTAAATAAATCTTTATTTATTTAATTAATTCATTTATCCTCTTCTAGCCTTATTTCTCATTTAAATAAATACATTTATTTATTTAAATTCCCCTTTTTCCTAAATTAAATAAATATCTTATTTATTTAATTATCTCACTTCTATTAATTAAATAAATCTTTATTTATTTAATTAATTCATTAGCCTTTTCCACATATGACACATGTCATTCATCTCTTAACTCATACACTACCTACCCTTTCATTATTTTATTATTTTCTTTACCTACCCTCTAATCATAGCCGACCTCTTTTTACACCTCTCAATCTTATCCCTCCATTTCATATAGTGTCTTCTATATAAGGAGATGCTTCCTTCATTATCAAACCCTAATCAATCTATGCATCCTGGCTAACTCAATTACGCACTCGACTTCACTACACTTTGCACTTTCATATGTGATCCTACTTGCAACCACATTTCCGTTCTTTGTTGAGCTCTTGTGCACATAAAATCTGAGAGCAAATATATCAAGCAAGATCAATGGAGATAGGAAGAATGGAGATCCAAACCCTATTGGACATGTGATAGTATAATCTTTGTGATTTCATTTGATTTGCATTGTCTTAGGTAATCTTCATATGTTATGGTGGATCTTTGTTGTTGTTAGGCTAGGGTTTTGTGGTTGAATTTAGTTAGTCTTTCATCATTGTTGTTATCCATTTTCACCATATACAATAATATTTCTAAATTTTACATGCATACACAAATATTTCAAATATAAAAAAATTAAAGTACATGCATACATAAATATTAATTTGTAATATATATAAAATATTTATTATTAAAAATAATTATTAATTTATCATATAAATGTCAATTTTCTATTTATATGTTATTTATTTGTTAGTTGAGTTTAAATTATTTTATTATATATTAATGAAGTTTATAATTTATTTGTATTAAAATTTTAAAAATTAGTTCCATGAAAATAGTTTTATATAAATTTTTAAAATTTATTATTAAAATAATGGTAGTATAAAATATAATTTTTTAATATTAGTTAATAATTTTCCTTCTTTTTAATTATGTCATATGTTTTAATTGCAAATTTGACCTTAAAACAAGAACGTTCAACATGACATTTTCTTAAATTTTCTTAAACTTTTAATAAGATTATGCAATTTAGTAAAGTTGATAGTCTTGTAGTGCAAAATATGAATATTTCTCTATCAATTTTGTTAGTCTTTTTATAGGGTATGTATAATAACAAGGAAAAATGGTAAGAGATTAATGAATTAAATGGTAAAAGATGGGTCTATTTGAATATATTTTTCTATTGATTTTGTTAGTCTTCCTATGGTGTATATATAATAATAAAGAAAAATAATAAGAGATGAAAGAATTAAAAGGGAAAAGATGGGTTTATTTGATTAATGACATCATATAACATATATCATGACCAACATGAATCAAATTATAAGAAAGATGATTGAACATAAAACATCATCATGGCCATGCAACTAAAATAATAATGACTAATAATAAGAGATGAAAGGAAAAAGGATGTACAAGATAACTATTATCATAATCAATACCATATAAAAGGTGGGTCCTTTATATCATATGAAATGTCTAATCAACATAGATGTAAATTATTTTTTGACCCTTACAAACCTCCAAATTTACAAATCTTCAAATTTAGTTAAGTTGTTGCATTGTGCTTTTATTAAAGATATAAGAACATTAAAAGTTAAATACTCACAATATTGGATTTATTTTCATTTATTGAAAATTAAGTGCAAATTGATATTTACTTTTCTAAATAAAAATAAAAATTTTGTCAAAATAGAAACTAAAATTATAGACTATGTTAAATAACTATGATAGCACTTCTATACAAGTTCATGCTCGCTCTTCATTAATTCCAAGTACTTGTCACAATGTTTTTATCGATTCAAGAATATTTGTGAATTCTTTATTCATTAGAAATAGTCTAATGTCATTTATGACTAAGAGTAAGCATATAATTCAAGAATATTTGTGAATTCTTTATTCATCAAAAATAGTCTAATATCATCTATGATTAAGTGTAAGAATATAATGCAAAATCCATATCCAAGAGGATGGTGCATCTTTAAAAGGTGTAAATCCTTGAAAGTTGGTTATGTTGGTTACTATTAATAAATATTGGACATATTGTGATGTTGGCTATGTAAAAAAATAGTTGGTCAAAATTTATTTAGAGAATTTATTTTAGATCTAATCATTTTTCAATTTATTTGTGGGTATAATTAGCCTTGAATAAGATATTAAAAGTTATTCTTTAGTGACAATTCAAACTATTTGATAGGGAAATACAATTTTATACAACCCAATAACTTTACATTCTTAAAATTCATTAACTATTTTGCAAACATAAAGCATTGAAAATAGAATAAGCTCCAACAAGTGAAGATTTAAAATGGAGTTTCATATCTTTGATAATTTATTTAGAGAATATTTTAGAATGAATCAACCATATATGATATTTAATGTAATTAAACATTCAATTGAATATTTTATAGAATAGATTCATTTTTAATTTATATTTTAATTATCCATAAGGAAATAACTTGTAAGATAAAACCTTAACTTCATTATTTATGATAATTTGAATATTATAAAATATTATGTAAAATTGATAATTAAAAAAAGGTCAAATATTATAATTAGTTGGAGAAACTAATAACTTGTTTGATCCTTTGTTGTAATATGTATTATCCATATCAAAGAGAAAGCAAAATTACTAATAATTTTTCATACAACAATCGTTAGCAGCTATAACTAAATCAAATATTATATCTATGGACCCACTTGTACCATGTGAGTTTTGAATAGTTACTAAAAGTAGACATGAACATTCTCTACTACAAGAATGCTAACTTAATTATTCAATACCGGTAATAGACATTCATTATCCACTACAAGAAGTGTACATTTACAATTTATAATTTAATTTGAAGTCTGCATCTTCTAAAACTTAATATAGCTCGATCAATAGAAAATATAAGAATCATCAAGAACGTTAGCCCATTTCACTTTGCATGGTTAATATAATTCCATCAAGTATATTACTATTCAACTTTGATACCATATTTAGTATAGATGACATTTTGTATTGTCATCTAAATGGTTGATTGTATTTTTCATACATATGTTGTGATTATATGTTTAAACCTATAGTAATGTTTTATCTATAGTTTTTTCACTTATAATATGTTGATAGTGATTATATATCATTTATTTTACCATTATTAGTCTATCATAGATTAATTAGCTTTGAATCCTTCGATACCTAGATAGTGTTAGTAATAGATGATAACATTTGTTTTTTTAAATATGTATGAAAGGAAATGTTATCATGGAATGTACAATATTATTGTTGATAGTCTTATGATGTTTTATATGTGAAAGAAACATAGATAAACTTGTGAACTCATGATGTTTTGTTGTTAGTAGCTTCTCAGGTTTTAGAAATAGAGACTAGTAAAAAAAAATTATTTAAACTCTTCTTATTTTTTAAATAGCAAATCTCATGTTTTTTCTTATTTATTAATAATATTTGAAAATATGATATCCCTCGGCGTATTTTACCTAAATTAAATGTTTAGATCAAGAGAGAAAGAAAGAGTAACTAACTTTTGATTACTCTTTTCATGCCAATAATTTAAGGATATCATGTCTTTGGGGAGTTATGCTAATGGTAGAATGTAATTTGATTATTATCTCCATCTCCATCTCCATCTCCATCTCCATCTCCTTACCTCTCCCTATATCTCTCATTTTTCCTCTCTCTCTGTAATGCCCCGCCAGGAAACCCCGAAGGGATAAGCCAAAGTTACAAGAATAGAGTGCAAAATTTTTTTTTTTTTTTTTAAGGTTACAACACATAAGATGCAACAAGCTATCAAAGATTCAGATTACATAGCGGAAGACTTCAACTAACTCCTAAAGAGTTTCCCAACGAGATTACTTAAATTCCACAATTCATTTAACTCACACAATCAATCCATTACGCTGAATATCTTAATAACGAGATAATTTCATAAATAGGATAAACTTCCTTCAAAGGACGGAAATATAAATCACAACAAAGATTCATCCATTAAGATCCATTCATCAACCTCATTCAAGCTTTTCAATTAAAATTACAAACCATACATCTAACATACTAATTCACTAGGATTTCATCATG
Source organism: Cryptomeria japonica (assembly GCF_030272615.1). NCBI lineage: Eukaryota > Viridiplantae > Streptophyta > Pinopsida > Cupressales > Cupressaceae > Cryptomeria > Cryptomeria japonica. The sequence goes on from NC_081405.1 coordinate 298,957,165, forward strand.
ACATAAGAGATCTTTCCAAGCATATTAAATTCCTTAACAACAACTGAGTATAATTCATTACTCTAAGTTACATTCATTCATAATCCAATTCATTGCATTAAAAGGACGATTTCACACATGCATTACGATAAATATCCTCTGAACCACTTAGGCATTCAATCAACATGGCATTCAAGAAAGAACTGAATATAAGCATTTATAGTTATTTCCAATTATCCACTTAACCATTCAACATAAATTAATCATACATGATAAAGCTGAAGTAAGAGACATAAAAGAACGCATCACATAACACCATAATGATCTCGGAGTTCACCCCTAAAGGGCTACATCTCCGGGTCTGCGCAACTGCAAGACCCCCTCTGATAAATAATAAGGTTAAGAGTACAAGAGGTTACACCAAGTACTATCCAGTCGTCAAGGCGATACGTAAGCATTATACAAACGACCACATCGGTCAATAATACATAAACGATCCTTACAAGGAACAGGATCCAGCTGAACATAATCAAAGCTAATAACATAGGAGTCCATGAGAGCATCCATAAAACTGAACCATCACCACCCAAGGGTCTAACATGAAACCGAAACTCACAAGGGCAGAGACGAAAGGACGACTCACAAAGGACAAAATGACAACACACTAGCGAACGCAGGGACAAGTGTCATCACACACCCTGGTATGGATGCCATGGCAAGTCTTCATAGGTCCCGACCCATACACTGGTAACCCTGGCAACCTAATCCGAACTTCCGGCCCATCCAAGCCTCATGTGGACCCACACATCCTCTCGTGAAGACAAGGAAGATGGTTTGCCATTTCAGGCCTTCTCACAGCATGTCGAGTCTATGCTAGCACTCGTCCCATGTGTGAGGCACATTATCTTATTTATAAATTATTTTCTAATCTACTTAGGTTATCACTTATTAGACTCACTTTCGACGGGTTACCCAGCAGCCACTTTGGGCGCGGCCCCCAATCGAAAGCCACTTTCCCATACGACACTAGACTAACCCAGACGAACTCAAACCACGGAATACACATGGTAAGACGAACGGAGTTCAAGAAGATACAATCATCAGGTCAAACACGACTCAAGATGAACACTTACTGACGGTACTCAATCTAGAGACCTGACAACTAAGGTCAACCATGAATCATCATTCGACTCACACTCAAGGAGGATATGACCCAAATGACACTACCACAATACAACAGTCAACTCAGAAATCGAGGACTAAAACAGGAACACCAAATCATCCAAACGACAGGGTCCTACTAAACAAAGCAATCTTGCCATTTCATAATTAAAGGCGATTACAGAAATTAAACTCGCAAGGCAATAATCAGAAAAGACAATATTTTCTCAAATTGATTTAAGCATTAAAATCGATCAAGTTTTCTACAAGATCTAAAAACAGGTTACAGTTATCTACCTCATCAAGGGATGAGTTGTTCTTGGTTTTCTAACTCCTAAGTTTCAAAGCATCGAACAGGCAAATTACGCCATAATGAGTTCTTAAACCAAATTCATACTAATTAAACTCAAACAACCATTAATCAATTAAACAAGGTATTTAATCTCCAACCAAAACATCATTAACACACTGGTCTAAAACCAACTTCTACAGTTTCGTAATTTCAATTCCAATTACGTAATACGGATTTCGGAAATAAAAATGTAGAAAGAGAATCTAAAGAAGCTAATCATTTCCAAAGTATATCATTTAAATTTCTAGTGCCCAACGATAAAGGTTTCACCACTTTTCAATTACTCAAATGATAAGAATAAAAACACAATATTCAATTGCGAAATAACAGTTGAAGAACTTGATTAGGAAGAAGGCATACGCCCCGAAATGGCGTTGACAACAATTAGCCTATAAACTCCTTTATAACGTAAATCAATATCCAATCAACCTTTCCAGATTACTGCTACCTCATTCATAATTAGGGAGCTAAATAACATTTAACATTAAAATATCTTTCATTAAAGTGACATAAGATATCATATGTTTTTCTTTTCTTTTTTTTTTTTTTTTAAAACTAAAAATTTCATTGTAACCGCATTTCAAACATTGTTTAAAACAAACTACGTTTAAACAAAGAAATGCATTTAATTAAAACTAAGTTCCTTTTTATAAAAACAAACGCATTTAATAATCTATGTTTTAAATAAAACAAAAACGCGTTTAAAGTTAGGGCGAGGGCGTCGTGCCCGAACCCTAGCCGCTGCAGGTCAACCCCCGGGCGGCGGCGCCACTGCGGTGCCCGCAGGCTCCGCGGCGCCCTGCGGCCACCGCGGACCTGCGGCCACCGCAGTGCCACGGCCGTGGCTTCTAACGCAGGCGAGCGGGGGCGATGACAGGGGGAGCGAGCGGTAGAAAGGGGAGATGTGCGGGGGGGGGAGAAGGGGAGGAGGAGCGGGGGAGCTCCGCTCCCCGCCCTCCAACCCCAAACAATGGTTTTACAAAAACAAAACCCCAACAACCAGTTCGCCCCAAAACAATTAAACGCCCAGTCCATAAAACCCAATACGTTTTAAATTTAAAAAAATAGGAACACACAGTTCGGCAAATAGATAAAAACGCACAGGGGTGGGGGGGGTGAAACAATTAATGTTTTTATAACAAAATACACAGTCCGAAAATTACCATAAACGCCCAGCAGAGGGATTTGATAAAAATTCCAATTTTCCAAACACAATGGGGTTTCAACCACTCAACAGCAAGGAGGAAAAATACACACCTCCATTAAAATTTCCAGCCAAATTCATATGAACAATCAAATTGATTTCCAATAACCAGTTTAGAATCCTACCTTAATTCGCAATCCTGGTATGGCTGAGGGAGAGCCCACCTGCCAGATCCAGCATCGTTTCTTCCCAAAACCTCCAAAATTTCTTCCCAACCAACATCTTCTCCAAATTTGTCCATCCTCTCCAATTTCCCCAAATTTGGGTTATATGGAAGAGTTGACCCAAAATTTCCATTTTTGGAATAAAAACTTTTATTTACAAATAATTCACCAAATAATTCCTTTTCTCACTATACAACAAATTAAACTTGCTTTTCAACAGCATATATATAATGCATTTAATAATCGAAATCAGCCATTAAATCGAATTCACTCCCAATTAAAAATAAGCAATACGATATCAACGAAAATCACCTAACGGAAACCAGATTAATCTAATCCATTAATCATCAATGCACAAATGCATATTTTAATCAAGAATTTACTAAGGACTAATTAATCAAATTAACCAAACACACCAGGCACGCAAACCGAGAAGGTCAACCAAACAGACGACTCACAAACCCAAGCACGAAGGGATAACCGACGACGACTGACGATGCTCACTTGAGCACGACTAAGGTCGACTAGTGTCTTACAACCACCTAATCCAACTCTAAGGATAAAAAAGAGGTACACTCAAACCTGCAAAACCAGGTGACGACGAACCTCGCACTCATGCGACTTCGTACCTGAAATCTCCTGCAACAAAAGATCATACATGCATACATTTATAAAATCTAATGAAAGCGTTAGCTCGATGAATACCATGAAATAAAAACACTAAACAACTAGCATAAAACTAGTGTGAGAACCACATCAATAGCTATGCGTAAAATCAACATCTGACTATAATATAATATTACGATTAACTAATCAAGATTAAGCCAAGGTTAGAAATAGACTAGGGTAGGGGTACTACACTCTCTCTCTCTCTCTCTCTCTCTCTCTCTCTCTCTCTCTCTCTCTCTCTCTCTCCGTCCCTATTTTTATATCTCTCTACTTCTATATCATCTCTCTCCCTCTCCCCCCCCCTCTATTTTTTTGTATATTTTTCTTCCTCTTTATATCTATTTATATATATCTTTTATTCAATACACATTTTGTGTTACTCTCTCCTTATCTTTATATCTATATCTCTCTCACTCACACAAACACACACTTCATCCTATTTCTCCCTCCCTATCTCTATTATATCTCACTATCTCTAGATATTATACACTTCTCTTCCTTCATCCCTCTAAATCTCTCCATATCCCTCTCTACCTCTCCATATATCAGTTCCTATAGTTTTATCTTTCTATCTCTCTATCTCCCCCTCTCTAATCATCACCATCTTTTTATCTGTAATTCTTCCTCTCCCCTTTTTTCTATCCTTCCATCTCTCCCTCTTATTCACCACCTTTATATTTACAAGTTGTATTTACTCTCTATCTATCCTTTCTATCCCTATATATATCTCTTTATATCCTTATATATCTCTTCTCTCCCTCTTTCTATCTCATCTCTCCCAATCTCCCCGTCACTCCCTCTTTTTATATTTCTCTAGTTCTGATCTCTAATGTATACACACACACTCCATGTTTCTCCCCCTCTGTCTCTATCTTTCTCCCTCTTTATCTCTCTCCCTCTCTAAAGTCTAAACCTTTCTCTCTCTATTTCTTGTCTTTTCCAGCTCCTTTCTCTCACTCTTTCCCATCCTCTCTCTCATTTGCTCCATATATCTCTTTCACAATATATTTTTTTCTATATTACTCTCCATCTCTTTTCATCTCGTCTATCTATCTCTTTCTATACATATATCTCTATCTCTCTCTATCCCTCTCTATCTATCTATATTTTCCTCTATCTATATCAATTTCCCCCGCTCTCTCTCAGCCATCCCTCTCTTTACCTTACTGTCCTATCTATTTATCCCTCCCTAATTCCCTCCCTATCCCCCTATTTATCTCTTTAGATCTCTACCTCTCTCCCTTTTTCTTCTTGTATTTGTCCATTTATTTATCTCTCCCCCTCTTCCCCTCTCTATATATCTCTAACTATCTAGTTCTATCTCACTATATATATATATATATAGTGAGATAGAACTAGATAGTTAGAGATATATATATATATATATATATATATATATATATATATATATATATATATATATATATATATATATATATATATATATATATATATCATTTCTCCCTCTACTTTATATCTCTCTCTATCTCTTCCTCTTTGTCTCCCCCTCTCTATCTTCTATCTTTCTATCTTTATCTCCCCCTCCCCCTCTCCCCTGCTCTATCTTTTTTCCCTCCTCTTTTGCTCTATCTTCATATCTCCCCCTATCTCTAGACATGCCTCCTTCTATCCATCCATCTCTTTCTCATTCTCCCTCTTTTTGGACCTCTATATCCATATCTCTTTTCCTCTCTATATCTATCTCTCCATATCACTTCTTTCATCTATCCCTCTATCTTTATCTCTCTCTTCCACTATATCTCTCCCTCTCTCTATATATCACTTCCTATCTCTATCTTTATCTTTTTATATCATCATCTCTCTCCAACTATTTATTTTTCTCTACCATATCTATATATTCATCTCCCCTCTCTCTGTCTCTCTCGTATCTCTCTCCTCTCCATCTTACTCTCCCATTCTCCATCTCTATCTTCTACTCCATCTATATCTACATCGTCTTCTCTATCTCTATATCTATCTCTTTACCAATCTCTCTCTCTCTCTTACCCCTCTATATATCCCTCTTTCTAGCCCTATCTTAACCTCACTCTTGCGCTCACCCTGTTGCAAATATAATATGAGTCTATTGATAATAAAACTTCATTATCTTCTCAATTCAAAGGTTTCATTTGAGTTACGATTGAATCCTTGTAAGTTGGCACATCATTGATTTTAAGCTATCACCTCTCAATTAAGTCCTTTGTTGTACAAACAACATCATGGCCACAAATTGACCTCATGTACTACACAAATCTATCTAAAAAATAGACCATTTTTTTCTCAATTGACCTTACACGCCTCTTTGGCATACCCATTGCACACCAAAGTGAATTTCTAGTTTATATTAATTTATTAAAATAAGATTTGTAGTTAATATCACATAAATATTATTATTATAATATAATTCTAAAATAACAATGATTCAAAATTGAAATAACTAGAAATTAGAACAAATATTTTTATTGCAATACTATGATGGCAAGTACTCGCCACTACTTGGCACTTGTTTTACTTCTAAACTAGAAATTGTATTTATAAGAGGTTCAATCTATAAGAAAATATAAGTAAAATTTAAAAATATTTTAGTATAACATAATAATTAGTTGTATAACAATATAAATCTATACATGTTTTGATTTTAAATATGAATCTTGATTTGTACAAATAATCATTATATCATACAATTTTATTTATTTTTAGACAATTAGATTCTTCTGAGATAAAAATATGAAAAGCTATCTATCCATACTTATTTACACGTGGTATAAGTAATGGTACCTCAACAGTGAGGCCATTCAAATTTTTAAACTAGGGTTTGTGAGTAAATGAATAAGGATATGACTATATTATATAAAAATATAGTCACAAAAAAATGTCAATGTGAGGATAGTGACATGGTCCATTTTCCTATACTAGAATATGAAGTATTTTAGTAACTATGCATTAGTCTATTTAAACAAAGAACCTTTATTAATTCAATGTGGTGAAACCAATTATGAATATTTAACTCATCTCAAGTGAAGAAAATATCCTTTAAGTGTGGGCTTTGACTTACATGAATGTCAATGATAGGCAAATACAATCATGTCTTAAATGATCCAAAAACTTTCACTTGCATGTTAATCACATATTGAAGATTAAAACAAACATGCACACTACAAAGTTCTTTATTCAATAAACACTTAGAAATATAACATTTGAAATGCATGCAAATATGCAATTGATGTATTATTTTATTTTTGTAAATTCATCAATCAAGAAAATACTTCACAATTGAGACAAATGAATTTGATGACTTACAAAACACATTGAATTTCTACTAAGCATGATTCTTTCTTTCTTGGAGTTGGTGAAAGAAAATAACTAAAGTCTAATTTTTTTTTGCATTTCAAAATGATGATTCAACATCAAGGATTCAGATTTGATCTCAAGACACCAAGTTCGTCCATGAATTTTTTAAGTGTCGGATGGAGAAGTGAACTCCAAATTTATACAAATATGTATATCCCCTTAAATTTATATAAATTTGAAAAGTAGGTGCTCAAAATTATTAAAAAATATATTTAAAATTTTGAATGCAAATATATATGTAAATGACTAGATCTATTGATTTAGTACTATTATTAAAAAATGATAAATAAACATGTATACATAATTCATATATACTTAAGCATACAAAGACATGTAGTTGTATTTATGAAACCAATTGTTTAATGATGTATTGACAATTTGAGTTAAGAATACTATATATCTACAATCATGACATTCTTTTGAGGTATTTTGTCAAATAGTTCATGTGCCTTGCCTAAATTACTAGAAACTAAAAAATTTAAAACCTAAAAATCAACATGAGGCATCCTTCCATAATAAATAAAATCAACACACAAACTATTAACTAAATTGCTGAAAATCTGAAACCTAAACACAATCACAACCAAGTAGTAGGAAGTACAAATGTGTTAAATTATACCATGTTCTTGAATAAGTGAAAAGGTAACTACATGGCATTTATGATCTACCATTATATGCAACTTTATCAAATAAAAAGAATGAATAATAGAAATCATTTCAAGCCTTAGTTGTTCCTAAGAGAAAAATATGGCTTTGTAGTGTTAGTATTGTTTGTGAGTTATCATATACAATTCTCTCACCTTGAATGACTAAGAAAGTTGACTTGAGCCAACAATTCTAAAAACTCACAGACCCAAATCAAATGATCACAACTAGTGAGAATGTCAATCATATTGGCAAGAATTTTGCAATGACCTTATGTGCTTCAATGTGTTTGAATCCAGTATAAAATTATAGTGAATGTCTTTTTGGAACTTGGGTAACTAGCTTATAGTGGTCATCTCTAGAGTAATACAACCAAGACTCCAAATGTCATAGGTAGATCATACTCATTTGAATTAAGCAATAAGATGTTTCATATTATAGAAGACATCTGATATGGGATTGCTTTGAATGGTAGAGGATATGATTGTATAGTGATTTAAACCCAAATAACAATCCAACATATTAGTGTTTTTCTAGAAGCCCATACACCAAATTTTGAACTTTCTCACCAATAGTCCCAATTGAAAAATAATTAATTTATATCTAAATTGAAATAGGAAGTGAAAAAAGAGATCCTTTTTGTCATTGTTTTCTGAAGGCTTGAGAAGGTAGAGGATAAAAGAATCTCGTATATCAGATAACTAACTTTTCTAGTGCCGCTCCTATCAACAAAATGAAGAGCATTACTCATCCACATGGTTAAATGTTAGGAGAAATCAGATAGAGTAAGGAAACATAATTGAAATCTAATAATTTATAGGTTGGAAGAGGATAAGTAGAATCAAATAAAGCAACTTAAAATTTTGCAAGAAATAAAATATAAAAGATAGAATAATGATTATAATTGTTCTGGAATCTTACAACAAAACAAGATAATTCAGTTGTCTAAAGAATGGTTTGAAGAGGTTGAACGGAAAGAGATCACATAAGAAAATAGTAGGAAATATTTTGAAAGAAAGGTAAATTATGGATATAAAAATTAATCTATGGTCCATAATTTCAAACAAAGTTCCAACTAAAAGTAAAGGCAATGCAAAAGAAAGCATTTTGAAGGTGAAAAAATTATATTGACACAAAGAAATTTAAATACCGATAAGTTTTAAATAGATAAATAAGCATGTGGTCTATCTTATGATTAGATCCATGAAACATTTGATCCCTATCAACAACTTATCTAAAAGTAATGTAATAAACAAAAGGTCCACTATATTAGTCTATTGCAAGAATCACATCAACACCCACAAATCCATTCACTATGAGGTAGAGAATTTTGTAATTATAAAAAAAGCATAAAAAGAACAAGAAAATTCAAATAAACTTGTGAACAAAATAGTTTTTAAGATCAAGCCATAAGTTTGAAGCACAAAATAAAGATATTTTTGAAAATCCAATATTCAAAGAAAATGAATATCTAATGAAATAATAAAATCAAAATTTAAAACCAAGTTCAAAGGAAAAAATGACAATACTAGCATAGAACTACTAATGCCATATTCACAAATAAGAAGAAAAGAGAGCTCTAGAAAAAGTAAAATGTGATCAAGTGAAAGAATTCACAAAAAGAAAGGAACATAAATGTCCACCTAAAATTGATTTAATGTATAAATGTTGTCCATCATATCTTAAAAAGTTTGTATTATATTATTAATGTTGTAACATATAAAATTCTGAAGAAAATTAAATTTTAAAATATACGTCTTCATTAAAATTTTAGTGTGAATTGTGAACTACTTGTCATTGGAACTTATCTATCTATTTGAACCTTATCGGTATTTAAATTATACAAATCAGCTAGCATTTTGTTTTTTAATTCTTTCCCTCTAAATTCTTCCTCGCCATTAGTGTGAATTGTGAGCTCCTTGTCATTGGAACTTGTATTCAAATTCAAAACTATCGATACATTTTATTACTTAATAGCTCCAAATAAAATGAACAAGTACAAAAATATTGAATTTAAAAACATATCATAATATTTTCTATTACATAAATTTATGTAAATTACTTATATATTTTTAAATAGTATTAAAATATAAAAAACACAACAAATTATTGTATGTATTTAAACAATTCAAAAAAAATAAAAAATAAAATAATTTCAAAATAAAAGATATTTGTCTTCTAGATGAAAGAAATTTTGAAATTCACCTATTTAATTTGTACTAGGTAAATAAAATTTATTTAACCAAAAGCCTTAAATTTTGAAACCTTTCAAATTTTTCCTTGATATCCAGATAAGGTAGGTAACTTAGTGTGGGGCATATGCAAATAGCTGGAAGTTACTATCACTTTGAAGGTTTCTAAATTTGTGCCTAAATGTGGATAGAGATGTTTGAGAATACCCTATGCTCAATTATTATCATAATGGCTTGTGACTATCATAGAACCTCATTGTTACATAGTGCATGATCTTTTTATATTAACCATTCTACTCTCATGCCTCTTCCATACATTTTTATCATTTATCTCCTAAATGTTTTCCTCTTATAAGTGTTTGGGTCTTGATACAACTATCATACTATATGTATATTATTAAAACTATCCACCCTTCTTAACATTCCATAGAATTTGAAGAAAGAACTCATAGACTTTGTCTTGCTACTGTTATGTGTGAAGTGTAGTTCTCTTTATGGTGATTAGGTGTCTAGACTGCCACTATATGCCTAGCAAGGTCTGTGAATAAAAAAATGTAATGGAAATCTTATACTCTTGAATTATGCTCTATAATTTGTGGCTTGTTGACTTAGACTTTGTCAAAATACTATGCATTTGTCCTAGAATCTAGAATTTCTGAATTAGCTCATCGTCTTGAACCTCTACTACCATCTAGGATTCTAACTTTCTTTCCACTTACCCATTTTCTTGTTTTGTGATCCTTGGACGATTATGCACTGTTATTTATTATTGTCTTCCACATGGCCATTATTTGTGGTTTAATTTATCACTTTGTCATATACTCTGTCAATGGCCCTATCAAATGCACTAAACCACCTCTACCTATAGTGTTTTGATACATACTTCGCATACCTTTAGCATGATTTGGGAGAGCCCTTCATCATGATTTGGGAGCATAGCTGAACTTTAGTTCAAGGTATCATCCAGAGATAGATGGAAAGATGGAAAGGGTTAACCGGGTGTTGGAGGACATGTTGAGGACGTATGTCATGGATCAACAATCTAGATGGGAGGAGTACTTTCTTTGGTTGAGCTATACAATAATGGGTATCACAGTTCGATTGGTATGTCTCCTTTCTAGGCATTATACGGTGGCTCGTGTCGTACACCCTTGAGTTGGGACAGATTAGAGGACAAAGTAATCCTTGGATCAGAGATGTTGTAGGACTTGGAGCAGTAGGTGCGGCGTATTAGAGAGCATATAGCAGCAACACAAGATAGACAGAAGAAATATGTGGATTCTCATCGGGTTGATTGTTATTTTTTAGTGGGTGACAAGGTGTTTTTGAGAGTGCGTCCATGAAAGAGTCTTATCCAATATGGAAAAGGCTCTAAGTTGGTACCTTGCTTTCGAGATTTTGGAGAGGATTGGTCCTATAGCTTATCGCCTAACCTTGCCACCTAGCTTGTCCCGCATCCATGATGTGTTTCATATATCAGCTTTGAGACCTTATTATACTAATGTGACACATGTTTTGGATTGGCATTCATTGCAGGTAGAGAACAGACAACCTTCTCTGGAGCTCGTATGCATTCTTCAACGTCGGGGATTGACCCTCAAGGGTCAAGACATAGAGCAAGTAAGGGTCCAATGGAACCCGAACGATGATTCTTCGATGACTTGGGAGGATGTTGCATGGATGAGAGAGTTATACCCCTATTTGTTTTTAGGGTTCCAAGAGTAAGCTTAGGCAACGAGGGTGAGGATGTAGTGTCCCTCCTAGACTTGCATTTTGATTTACGTACTGATAGACTTATTTAGACTTATGATGGTTATTTGAATGGTTGTTTAGGACTCTTCTTCTATTTTGGATGCTATCTATGATACTAGGACTTTCTGTGGATTCATGGTATCCGATATGACTCTCTATGATTGGAGACTTTTATGATTGATGATGCAACTTATTATATGATATTTGATTCTTATGAATGTTGATACATAGTATCTCCTATATGGATGGATTTATATGAATTGTGGATTTACATATGATTATTATTTACATGGATTATGTGACTGATAATGATACTAACCCTACTTCATGATGATTATTCTATGCGGTGTTTTGGTATTAAATTGTGTGAATGTTTTCATGAGTAGAGACAATGCCATATCACTCATTGCGAGCGAGATATGTCATCGTGATTCTCTATCACCTATCTGTTTATTGTGATATATATGTATTGAATATGTCATGTTGGTCTTTGATGCAGGTTTGCAAGTACTAGACATCGACTCCACTTGGCTCCATAGGTCTAAGTGTGTCTTCATCCCAAGGGAAAGTTGTCGGAGATGACGTAGTTTCCCTCACTCACTCTAGGTCTAAGATGTATACCTTGTTAGCTCATCTTGATGTCTTTTGCTTGGTTGATTTCCCCTTAGGGTCAACTAAGAGATGTGGTGTATTGGTTAAGTCTCTTCCACCTTGTTTCATAGGTCATGAGATCAAATCTCTCTGGCTTCTTATTTTACTAAGTTGTGGCTTGATTATTGGCTTTATAGCATGATTGGATTATTCATTTTATTAAGAATCTAATTAAGTAATTAATCTATTTAATTTAATTTATTGATATTTAATTGAGATTCATTAATTGTTTAATTATTTAATTTGTTTGATTTATTGTTGAGATGACTTTTATTTATTGATTTTCATTTAATTATTTATTTGAGTTCTATTTATTTTATTTTATTTATTTATTGGTGTTATTATGAATAATGATAATTATTTATAAATTATTGTGTTAGAATTATTTAGTTAAAATATGGAATAATTATTTGTAAATAATATTATTTCTACCTACCATCAAATCATGAGGAAATATTTGTATTTTCTAATTGATTGTCATTCCTATACTAAAGTAATTGAGTTTTGATTTATTTTACCTAACCTTATTTTTTATTGGTCGACTTGATTGAGTAGGTAAGAAATATATATTTATATTATGTATTTTCTTGAACTTTGCAATGGTAGGTATGATATAAGGTTTATGGAATTTTCCTATTGGTGGGAAAAAACTATAGTCTATAATTTTTTTTTTTCTATTTATTCTGGCTTGCTAGTCTGTGCACAGGTTAATCATCCGGAAAATCATTGCAAAAGGTTTTCGAATTTGTTTTGAAGATTGGATTACTATTTGGATTTGTGAAGGCTTGGCAATTTTAGATTTCATCTTCAATTTTTGGTTTTGCAAATTGCAGGTTGGTGTCTTCTTTCTTTTGCATTTTATTTTTGAAAAAGATTGTCTTCTTTATGTCTACAATTTGAGTTTTGATTGCTCCTAGGGATTGGTTTGATTGTGGAAATGATTTACCTTGATGGATTTCAATCTATTATGCAAATTTGGGAATGGGGAATATGTAGATTTGATTCTATGTCTTCATTGTGCTTTCTGTGATTTCTATGTGACTGCACTGTGAGTATGTAGACTCTTTCTTCCACTTGATTTGGCTGCATTTATTCCCTACCTAGCTTTCTTGAGTCTCCTTTTGTAGGTTGTTACTTTTATCTCTCTCTCTCTCCCATGTGGTTTTGGCTCCTTATACCTCAGATTATGCTCGGTAGGAAAGAGGATTTCTTCTGCAACTTTTATTAGTGAGTATGCAGTGAATGTGTTAGTTGTCCGTGTTGTTATTTGGATGTCTTAGACCCTTTGTATGCATTATGAAGGCTATATCTAATCCATGAGACCTCTTATGCCCCTTCCTAAGCCTTAGGACTCATATTTGCTCAGTTTTCTACACTTCTTCCAAGAATGTTGTACAAACACCCAAAAAACATTGTAGTATGTTCTAAGGATGCTACCCTGCATGCCAAGAGTGCCATCCTTCATCCCAAAAGTGCCACTGTTCATACCATAAGTGTTGCAAGCATGCCATGAGTGCTAAGGTCCTGATTTGCAGATGCAATCCTAGAAACCAAAAACGCCATCCTAGAGAATAGAAATGTTGACATACTTACCAGAAATGATGGCATACATACCAGGAACTCCATCCTAGGAACCAGGGGCCCTGAGTTGTCTTGGGGGTCTCCGGAAGTTAGTTTTAAGCATGTTTGATTGCATCTTTGGTTTGTGTGAATACTCCAAAGGTTTTTGCAGTATGTATTAGCATTTTCAGAGTTGATTATGATGTATTTTTATCTCTTATGATGTTTCATGTTCTTCAGTAAGAGGGTTCATGCCTTATCATTGAGGTGTTTCCTATGCGATATGACGCTCCAGCAAGAGGGATAATGCCTCGCTATTGAGGGATTGACTATATGACTCCAGTGGGATGAGTTATGCCTCACTATTGAGGATTTGATGTTATTTGGATCTCTTTTATGGTTTTCATTCATGATTGGTTTATCTTTGATGTTGCATTTGTGAAGGCCTCCTGTTAATATTTTGGGATTGCTCGTAGGCGGCATTTTGGTCAATTGGCAGCGACTTCTTTTGATTTTTGACCCATTTTCTCGTTTCTCAGCATGCATGCCAAGCGGTGTCTCAGCGTTGTCATGAGTGGCTCGCTTTTCTCTCTCAAAGTTGAGAGAACGTGGAGCTGCCGCATGGCTCAAGCATTTTTCTCAGTGTATTCTTCTCGGCCCCACCATCCATCGCAAAAAGGTATTGACTCTTGGTGTCCCCGCATTGTACAATCCGGTTCTCTTTTCGTGCTCGACTTCGGGTCTCCCTCGAGTCGCCACGTGTCTTTCATGGTGGTTTGTGAGTTAGAATGCAGTTTGCATCACGATTTTCTTGTTGGGCAGGTGCAAGGGTTGCCCTAATGCAGTTGGGATAACAACTTCGAAGACCATTTCACTGGTTAGCATCTCACGAAGTGCTACACTAGGAGTTTCATGTCAGAAGTAGTTGCTAGGATGTTGTTTATGTTGCATATTGTTGGTTAAGAGTCAGGGGCTCTATATCCTTTATTTTTCTTGCTTTTAGGGGGTTCAGACTTTAGAGAGATTTTTAGACTTTGACTCATTGAAGAGGCCTTTATGTTAATTAAATTTAGTTAATGATAGACATGTCAAATTGTTCCTATGGCCTTTGTGATTATTTATTTGAAGCTTAATATACTGACTTCTGTGTTTTTTTCAAAATCGATAACTTCTATGATATATTCTGTGAGACTCCACAAATTAAACTATGTTTTGAGACTTGTTATCTATTGGATGAAGGGTGAATGTCATTTTATGTTGAATGAGTTTTGTTGAATTACTCTCTCAAATGGTTCTGAGTATGTATATTGTTGAATGATCTTTAAAGCCGCATGTATCTGGGTTTTATATGTTGTTAATGTTTTTCCAAAATATTCCGGTGTATCACCTAAGTAGTGTAGATTGTTTGTTTTAAGTTTTTTTATTCCCCTTTTCTCCCCCCAATTGTATGAAGAGTTGGCTTCTCAAAATCGGAGGTTATTCAGTGAGTTTCGCGCCAAAGGTCCCCACATCACTGAATTTCCCATAAGGTTGTTAGCATTTAAGGCAAAATTAAGAGTCAACGGTTCTTTTTCTAGCACACCCGGTGGGACCGTAATTTTGAACAAGCCTAAGCAAGTTTATGAGTCTTAGACCTATTACCAGAAGCCAAATAGCTTTAAATCCCAGTTTGCTTCTCCCACCCTTGGTAAGTGTCTATTCGCCCGTAGCTACTTCTCCCTGGAATCCACCTATTTTCCCTATGGTTGTTTCTAGGATAATGGCTCATATTCCTCTTAGAAACTTTGTGACTTGGAATAGCGGGAGCCGTCTCAATCCTCCTATTCCACCTACAGTATGGGGGGTGATTCCCACTTTCGCGCTAAAAGTTGTCCCTAAATTCACTAGAGAATGTCCCAAGATGCCTAGGGAGCACCTACAAGATGTGGCCGATGTCTGCACCATCCATAACATTACAAAGCAAAATGTAGCTCTAAGATTGTTCATGGATTTATTCAAAGGGAAAGTTTTAGATTGGTATAGATCTCTTGGCCCAAACTCTATAGCTGATTCGGACCAGCTGGGTGACCACCTTTTTGAGAGATTTTCTGACAAGGCTGATAGGTCATCCCTAATGCAGCAATTGATTACGATATAAAAAGCTCCTCAAGAAGTGGTGATGAAATTCAATATGAGATTTCAGAGGACCTGGCAAAGAATACCATTGTCTGCTCATCCACCTGCGGATATGGCATTTGTTTTTTATCCGAAAGCCTTCAATTCAAATATATCTGTGATGGTCCAATCTCCCAAAGGCAATACTCTTTTGGATGCGTTTGATTTGGCAGTCCGAGAAGAAAACAATCTAATCGATGCTGGAAAGTTTATGCCACAACCGCTCATGTCGGTATTTCCTGAGTTATAAAATCAAGTCCCTAAGTCAGTCGTTCCTAGCACATTTGCACCCCAATTTATATATGTGTTCCCTGAATCCCAACAAGAAAATCTGCCTTCCCCCTCATCTCTGGCTGCGGAGGTCAATGATATGAAAAATTTGTTGAGATTTTCTCAAATGAAATCGTTAATTTGAAAAGGTCCCAAATCCCACCTGTTAGACCTCCTTTCCAACATAATTTCCAAGGGAATAGACCCACATATCGGCAAAATCAATATGTGAATAACTGAACTTCCTCAAGTCAGCCAAATGGCAAGATAGTTCCAGTTCCCAATCCTTTGCAAACTATCTATCCTAGCACTAGTAAAGAGTTGATCGTAGGACAAAATAATCTAGTGGATGATACCAATTCTTAGTGTTTTCCATGTAAAAATGCCCACACCCCAATAAATTGCCCGAAAGGCAATTTGCAACCAAAAATTGCAGATCAATGGAGCCTAGGCAAGGCTTCAGATGATTCGGTTTACGCATCCCCTGGCATGGACAATGTGGCTCTCATTGCACAAATGCAAGAAATGTCAATAGAGAAGGAAACAGAGATAGCTCCGGACCATGCATTATTCTCTTGGATGGAGGACGAAGACGTCGTGCTCACCAATGGCGCAATCACATCAAGCTCGAGGGCTCCTCAAGTGCAGTCAGATTACAACCTTTGGTCAAAAAGATGTTTCATAGGAGAGAATGTAGGCACACAAGGGAGATTCATCTCAAATAAAGTTCCTGAACAACCCGCGGTTGCTACCACATATCTGAGAAAGGAATTTATCCCCTATAAGTCGAGAGAGGCAAGGACATCAGTACCATCAGTGTTGGACATGGTGGAGCAGCTAAATAAATCCCCAGCCAACGTCTCCTTATGGGATCTCCTTAGTATCCCAAAACAGAAGAATCGATTGAAAGAAGCTCTGTTAGAGGTAGAGAAACCTGTTGGCAGGAATGATGCCAGTTCTTTGCGAACCAATGAAGACAGATTTCAGCCCCCCGCAAAACAACCACACTCGCTGACAGTGTTGACAAATGAGGGTGTACCTCCTAAACCCCAAGTGGAAGGTAAGCCTAAACCAAATTCTTTCTATTTGACCCTCATAGTAGGAGACAAACTTTTACACAATTCTATGATAGATTCCAATGCCAGCACCACCATCATGCCTAAGAAAATTGTTGAGGTTTTGAATACTAAATATGAGCCTTTAAATGGGGGTGTTATGTAACTAGATGGAAATAAGGTCTAGATTGTGGCTCTTATTAAAAGCCTTATGCTGACATTGTTTGTGTGTCCTAGTGTCACCGTGTCTCAAGAAGTAGTAGTTATGGACATACCGCTTATTTTTGGCCTCTACCTTTCTCGAGACTTCACCGCCAAAATAGGAGGTTACCTATCTTTAGACTGGTCTCACCTCATCCTTCAAACCCAACATGGTGCTAAGCTCAAAATTCTTTCAGAACCCCTACACACCAAGCACGTAGTGAATCAGGCTATGCTCAACTTTGAGCCAACTTATACCTCCATCTCTAATGAAGAGAGAAAAATGGTAGAGCTTCTAGAAGATGAAGAGGTGACTAGGGATATTACACCAGAGAAAGATGTTTTTCTCAATGAATTTATAAACTTTGATCCATATTCTAACTATCATGCCACAAGTCTTGGTACCTACTGTATTTTTGATGAGGATCAAGTCATCCCAAAACTAACTAAGAATTTGCTAACCAAGGAGGAGTTGTCTTCTACACTCTAGACCTTACACTTTGATGGCATAAGAGGCAAGGTAGGTTCAGGCGTTGAGATTTTCCTTACTTCACCTTCGGGTGAACAAATCTCAGGGTCTTTCCGCCTGTAGTTTGCTTGCTCCAACAATGAAGCAGAATATGAAAGGTTGATCCAAGGCCTAAGTTTGGCAGAAAGGATGGGCATAAAGCAGTTGAAAGTTTTGTGTGATTCTGAGCTGACCATACACCAAGTTCGGGGAATCTCTAGTTCTAAACATGTCCATATGAGATCCTACCATCATAGGACATGGGATCTGATTGAAAGATTTGATGCTTTCAACATCCAGAGGGTTCCTCAAAATACAAATGCATCCATTGATCAAATGGCTACTATTGGGTCACAATTCAACCCTGTTGTGGACCTTCTCACCAATCCCCAAGTGGTTTGTGTGATTGTTCGACCAGCTATTCTAGACAATGACACCCAATGGAAAGTTTTTGAGAGTGATGAGAAAATTGCTCTATTCATTCAAAACTCCGAAGAGGTTGCTGACCAATTGCAGCCTAAATTAAAGGAGGCTTACAGGGATCAAATCATTCAATTGAAATCCAACAAGCTCCCAAATGGATTGATCACCCTGGAGAATTTGTTTGACCATGATGATGCCAAAAATGACAAGCAAAAACTCACGGCCAATAAAGGTGACTACATCGAAATGTCAGTAGGGAATGGGAGAATACTTAAGGTTGGAAAGGAAGTTCCCTCAGAAGACCAAGAGAGATTGGCTTGATATTGTGATGAATATGTGGGCGTGCTAGCATGGTCATATGAGGATTTGAAAGGATACAATTCTAACATCATTCAACACACCATTGAGCTCGCTAATGGGGCCAAGTCGGTTTGACAGAAGCAGAGACCTGTCAATCCGAAGATTGAGTTTCTTATGGCTCGGGAATTGAAGAAATTGATAGAATCAAAGATCGTCTACCCCATTAAGAATAGTGCATGGGTATCAAATTTGGTGCCAGTTAGAAAGAAGAATCGGGATATCCGGCTCTATGTAGACTTTCATGACTTGAACCAAGCCACTCTAAAAGGCCATTACCCTTTGCCACCCATGGAACAATTGTTAAGCACTATAGTAGGGTCGGAGATGTTTTCAATGTTGGATGGGTTATCAGGTTATAACCAGGTATTGGTAAAGCCAAAAGATCAACATAAGACAACCTTCACAACCAAATGGGGAACATTTGCATATTACAAAATGTCGTTTGGGTTGTCAAATGTCGATGCCACTTTTCAGAGAGCTATGGATCTAGCTTTCAAGGAGCTCATTAACAAAATCATCCTCATCTACTTGGATGACTTGACCAATTTTTCAAAGCATAAAGAAGATCACTTCAATCATCTCGAGCTAGTGTTCCAAAAGTGTTTGAAATTCGGCATCTCATTAAACCCAAAGAAATTCATCTCTGGGGTCCCGCAAGGGAAATTACTGGGACACATAGTTTCAAAAGGAGTCTCCATTGATCCAGATCGAGTGAAGGAAATAAACGAGCTTCCTTTTCCTGTCAACAAGAAGGGCATTCAGTCCTTCCTGGGTAATCAACTTTGTTAGCCGCTTTATCTCAGAGTTTGCTAGGATGGTGAGGCCCATCACCCTAATGCTTAAAATGGAAATGCATTTTAAATAGACTCCTGAAGCTAAAAAGGAATTCGAGACCATCAAAGATGCCATCTCTTTAGCTCCTGTACTCTCCAACCCTGATATGCCCAAGGATTTTATAATGTATGCTTTCTCTAGCAATTATAGCATTGTCATGGTTCGAACCCAGAAAGATGCAGACAAAAGAGGTGAGCATTCCATACCTTTCCATTCCAAAACTCTAAAAGAATATGAGGATAAATACAATTTTGTTGAAAAGAAATCTTTAGCCATTGTCAAGGGCCTAAAAAAGTTCAGGCATTTTATCGCCTATAATAAGACTAATGTGTACGTCGCCCACCCTTCAATCAGGGAATATATAATTGAAGGAAACATTAAGAAGAGAGCAAACTAGATTACCAAAATCCTTGAATATGACATTGATGTCAGACCCACCAAGGTAATCCGCGACAAAGGCTTGTGTGAATATATAACCCAAGAGTCTGACCCTCAAGAGGTCAAGACTACTACAAAGGAAGTTGTAATGGTCACCTCTGAACCAACAAAAGCATGTTGGATAGAGAATCAAACATTTTATGAAGACTGGAATTTTCCCTGTGGGCCTCCCTCTCGAAAAGAAGAGATTCTACAAGATGCAGAACGACAGCTTTTGGCTAGTGGAAGGAGTGATTTTTAAGAGAAATTTCAATGGAATCCTACTCCGCTACGTGGACCAAGGCCAAGCTAGTAAGAATCTACATGAATTCTATTATGGATTATCGGGAGGCCACTATTCAGCGCAAACTACCATCATTAAGATCACCCGTGCTAGGTACTTTTGGCCCTCTATATTTAAACATGTGCATACTTTGGTAAGAGAATGCAAAGAATGCCAGTACTACAATGGTAGGTGCAGAAAGGTGGCAATGTTGCTCAGGCCCATAATTGTGGAAGAACCCTTTCCTCAATGGGGTCTCGATTTCATAGGAATGATCAACCCTCCAAGATCAGTCGGACATAAGTGGATCCTGATTGCTACTGACTACTTCACCAGATGGTATGAGGTTGTCCCCCTAAGGGATTAATCGGAGGCAGAGATATTAGCATTTCTAGAAGATTTAATGTATCGATATGGTCTACCAAAGACCATAGTATCGGACAATGCACAAGCATTCACAGGCTCATGAGTCACTTAGTTTTCTCTTAGTCCAGGTATCTACCTAAAGACCTCCTCAAACTACTAGCCATAGGGAAATGGCCTAGCTAAATCCACTAACAAGAATCTCATAAGACTCATTAAAAGGATGGGCTCTGAGCATAAAAGGGAGTGGCATCACCACTTGAGAAGCACATTATGGGCAGACCGAATCACGCCCAAATAGATTCTAAAGAACTCCCCATACAAGTTGGTCTATGGCAAGGATGCCTTATTCCCCGTGTCTTTGGAGATCCCTGCCTTACAGTTACTCAAATCTATCGAGATGGCTGAAAGTGGTCCCATGGAGGTGAGATTGGAAGAGCTTATGGAGCTAGAGGAAGCAAGGGAAGCGACATTTTCATCCCTTCAAAACTGCCAGGAAATCGTAAAGAGGTGGTTTGATAATAAGAAAAGTTCTGACCCGAGGCTCAAACAAGGTGACCTTGTTTTGAAGTATAATGAGAGAGCAGCCAAGCCCGGTCAACATGCTAAATTTGATGGTTTATGGGAGGGACCCTTCTACATTACAAATTGCAAGGGTTTTCATACTTTTGATCTCAAGAATATGCAAGGGGAATCTCTCAGAATCTCGGTCAACGGGTTTCATCTTAAACCCTTTCACTAGCAGCAAATTTCCTAATGTAAAATAATATAAATAATGTATTTTAGCATGCCTTATTTATTTAATTATGTTTCTTCATGCATTCCCAAAGAGAAAAAGTGAACCACAAGATACACCTTGAGAAAGCAAAAGGAAATCATTATATTATAAGTATCTTGGTACAATATATGCAGAAGGCATGCGGCCTATATTTAAAAAATAAATAGACAAACTTTTGAAATAGGGTGGCAGTATCTCAGCGATCTTCTTCATCATCACCCTCATCCATTTGGAATTTAGAGTTGTCATCTTCATCTTCAGCATCATCTCCCTTCGATCACTCATGGTCAGAGTCATCGTCGATCTCCTGAGATATCGACACAAGCACCAAGTTAGGGAGAACATGCGGTGTCAAGATCCATGGGAAGATGTAGTCTCTAAATTCAGTGTACCACTCGGTGCCAGTCAAAACAAACACTATCAGATGAACTCAAAGGAGGAACTCTGCAGCAAGCTCCGCTTGGAAGCGATGACACGACAACGACATGGTCTTCAGGCCGCGTATAAGCGGATACCAAGCCACCTCCTCATCGAGGGTGATGAAACACTGCAGATCTAAGACCAGAGGTAAACCTCTGAAAGGAACATAGTATGCCACAATGTCCTCCAGGCCACCTAGATACTCCAGAGGGAAGAGCGCTTTAGCTAGCTCTGAGATCAAATAACCAGTCATCCCGACATCCAGTTATTAAGCTACAAAATGTGAGCAGATATTCGTGTTGACATGGTATCTGTCCACGTCGTTAATGAAGTGCTCCCCAAGCACACATTTGATGGCAGAAATGATCAGAGGATTTTTGTGTCGCGTCATCCTTTGTAACCTCCAATCTGAGATATTTCTTAAGAAAGTGGCTTGAGCCTTACTACTGGTAAGCCGAACGAGAGTATCCAATTTTTAGGAAACTCCATCATTGAGCTGGATATTGTGCAAAAGAATGTCTGAAAAGACATATTTATAGCGTATTTTCAGCTCCTGGTAATGAATGAAGTTGAAAACTAGTGCTCCCGATTTTTGATGCAGCTGTCTTTTCTCATAAACTCGCACAAGTAGAGGGAGTCGACCTTGAAAAGAGAAGCGGTGTCCTCAGATTCCACACGTATATATAGGTACATTGTGTCTAATTCAGAATACCTGTAGGTATGTTATGGCTCGTGCGAGCCTCGTTGGCCATGGATACTCTCCTTAATGGGGAGATTTGCCCAGACAAACAGATCGCCTCAAGTGGTTCGAAGTAACGGCGGACTGAATAGGCATCTTCTCAGGAAACGCAGATGGTGGCACTTATCCTTTTTTAAAATTAATTGCAACTTGGAAAATGAAGTGGCATACGTGTGGACAGGTGCTCATCATTAAATGCCTTCTTTTGTGCAGATCTAGGCATGCGACGCATTTAAGGAAGAAGGTCTCCAAAAGTGCATATCATATTGTTAATTTTACACCCCCAAGTACCGAAAATATTCAAAGGTGTCAGATTGAGAATCTTTCTTGTAGAAGATGGAGATAGAAGCAACCTCTCAAGTTCTTTCCAAGAAAAAATGTGGGTAGATGTATTCAGGGAGCTCTCATATTCCTCTCAAGTCATGCCCGCAAAGTCAGAATATCAAAGAACCAAACCTAAATCAAAGTTGGCCTTTTGCAACCTGATGATGGTGATAGATTCTTTAGAGAATGTCATTGAGCCCGAACTTCACAAGAAGTTGAAGAACCTCAAAGAGGCCGCTTGCGGTAGGATGGTAAATCACAGGAATGAGCCGCAATCTACAATAGTCAAATTCTAGAATAGTGGTGCTCCTTAGTTCGTTGTTCCCATGGTTCCACACTGTCTAGAGTTTGTAGTTGTGTGTGCCAACAGGTTTGAGCCTAGTTCTTCTTCAATTCAGGGCTCTCATCTAAGAGTAGTTATAACCCTAGAGGTTGTTAGGGATATGTTATGTTGTCCCATATTTGACAGCACAGAGGTGTTCGGTGAGAGCTCCATGGAGGAATATTGGGACACTAGAAGAGATATTGTCTCATTCTGTCACGGCACGCTGAATCGAAGTCCAATAGCTGGGCCTCCAAGATTCCCTCTCTCCTACAGTGATTTGAGGCATGATGACCTCAAAGATATCTCCTTGACCCTTGTGTGGCTATGTGGTCGCAATAATGACCGAGAGATCAATACCCCTATGATGGGTTTCCTGTTCAAATATTGGAAGCAGAAAGGGCCATTTCATTTTGACTTCTCTATCTTAATAGCTAGAGAAATGGTGAAGGAATAAGATGAATTCCAACATTTTCGGTGGTTCAGGTTTGCCTCATTCCTAGTTCACATTTTCTTACACTAGAATGATGGTTTTTTTCAGCCAATTCATGCGATGGGCTACTCATGATGAGCTAGGAAACAAAATGCCTGTGTCGGCCTGGATGCCCATCTTGCTAGCTTCTTATGATGCCTACCAGTTTTCAGATTGTTTCCTAACTCCCGCCCTTCAAGATCTCAGTTTGATCCCCAAAGAGCCTTTTGTCCGCTTTTCCCAGATACGAATGAATTGGATGTACAAAAAATGCCCCCTTGTGACTGGTTTCTGGGTAGTGACTTTTCCTTTATTCGGGTGCATGGCTTCTCTAAAGAACCCTTCCACCTACCTACCTATGTCATAGAGAGAACCCTTGCCCTTGAAATTTTTTGAAAGTTGGTGGAGATTGACAGAGCTATAGGGGCAGGAAAACATGATAACTCCATAACAGAGGACCACATGGCTATTAGCCCCATTACTCTCATACAGAGGAACATTAATGAAAATGTCCTAACCTCCAAGTTGGTGCAAATTGGCTTGGTGGTAATTGAGGATGTGTGGAGTTATGACCTAGATGGGTGCCTATCTAAGAGAAAAAATGTGGTTAAGCATGAACCACGGAGTTCGTGGGAAGGACGCACCAACCCACCAGTGAATGACCCAAATCTCTATGTGGCTCCCAGTGATTTTCCTATTTTGAGACGTCCCTCATGGTTGAATTTTAACTCTATCATACAAAAGTACAATCCAGTGAAGCCCATTCCCGAGAGCATGCTAGAAGCCATGAGTTTGGATTCGTAGGCTAAGAAAAAGAGGGAGGATTTCTGGATCTATCGTCAGTAAGTGAATCAACCCAGGGCTAACATCGGGAACACTCCTTTTGATGAGCGTTCTGAGACCAAATGGTGACAACACAACAAATCAGATGAAGAGACAAGCGATGAGTCCCCGTGTGGCGACTCATCCCCCGAGGAGGCCCAATAGCGGGAGGTAGAAGTTATAATTGTAGAAGAGCAAGAGATCGAGTCTAGTATTCCTCTTCCTCTCACCAGTTCAATCCGAAGACCTTGTTTCCAAACCACCAAAAGATCAGCTAAGAAGTAGGCACCTAATTCCCCTTCCAGTAAAAAAACAATATTTGGATTCTATCAAGAAGGGTTCGTCTTCTTGGGTCCTTGTGGTTCCTTCAGCCTCTCAACGACTGGTGACTTTTATGGCTCAAGTACGCCCTTCTTTTCCCTTTCCCTCTACTCAATTTGTATCTTTTGTGGCATTCCAAGTCACATCTATGCCTACCTAAATCCCCACTACCCTCACATTAGCACCCGTTGGGGCACCCGTTGACCCTCAAGTTGCATTATCGTAGGTCTCTATTTCACTCCCTGCCCCCAATTTTCTTCCTGCAATGTTTTCCCCATAGATGCCTGATGTAGTCACTATCTCACATAGGCTTGGTTTCAAAGAGTCCACTCCTCCCCCAAATGTCAGGTAAGCATCCGCTAATCCATTTTCTTCAGGAGCCTCTCCTTTCATCCCATTGTTTTCTCCAATCACGCTTGCACGTCCCATTCAGACCTCTTTTGGTGGCCCTATTTCCCAATTCCCCTTTGCAATCCCTCCTGGTGTAGCATTTGCAAGCTAAGCTATTGCAAACCCAGATTCTTATTAGCAATAGGTTACCTATTCCAAGACTGCACATATTGGCAGGACTGGTAAGAGAAAGGAGAAAGATGGTGCCAAGCCAGCCCACCCGCATGTATAGATGCATTTCAACGAGGAAAAGGATAGTCTCTTCTTTGCAACCATGTTCCCAAAGGTCGACAAGTCGGAGGCCCAAATGAGACCCAATGATTACACCTTGCATGTAATCAGGGTCAATCTCTTGAACGCTACGACATCTGATAAACTAGAAATGATGGAAGAAACTTTGAAGGTTGTGTCTTTAGATTTCATCAAAAAGAGTCATCGTCTGGAGAAAATGCAAGCAGAGAATGTGAGCCTCTAAGAATCCATGGACCAATAGAGGAAGGAAGATAGAGCTAGAAATGCTAAAATCAACCACTTGCAGGGATTGTTAACCCAGACCAACTCTAAAAAAGGAAAGTTGCAGTCCGCCTTGAACAACGTGAGTTCTCAATTGAAAGGAAAAGAGGCAACGAGGAATGTGGCTTTGAAATAACTGTAGGAGAGGGAGCAATAAATACAACAGCTAAAAGCAGCTTCTAGAGATGCTACCCAAATTCATACACAACTGTGTGAGGAGATCCATCTAAAAGAAGAATGCGCTCGGCAGCTGAGTGATACGTAGGTCACGCTTTCGAAGGAAAGAGAAAGGTTTAAAATAGATGCGCATGAAAAATAGAGTACCGTGGAGCAAGTTGAAAAGAAACTCCTGGATGTGGAAGGTTTGTTAAAACAAGAATAGGATCGCATGTCGTGACTTCAACAAGCTTTACAGGATAGAAACACCAAGCTCCTCGCTCTGGAAAGTCACGTGGTCCATGAACAAGACAAGAATAGGGAGCTGCAAGACAAGATAAGAGAAAAAGATGAGGAAGTCTCACGGTTATCAAACCTTCCTCCCCCTATGTTTCTTATTGGGAGAGAATTAAGAAGAATAGCGACCACCATCGGATCATCCACCCGATCATTAGATCTGCCCAACTTGATCAATCTTTAGCCCTCATCCTCGCCAGTCTGTCATAAAACTTTGGTTTCCTCAGAATGTGTGCGCACGTGTGGGGTCCATTGGATCACCAAGCCTTCTTCATGCTAAAAGGCATTTGTCTTTTGACAGTTATCATACGAGTCACTTTGGATTTAAATGTGAAAAGAGCTTGTCCCACAAACAATGTGAGATAAAGGCTTTCCCTTTCTTGATGCAACACACTTGAAAGTTTCTAAAGCATTTTCTACCGCTCCATCTGCGCAGGCTTGGAGGACTTGGCAACACCATTCATGAAATAGTTGATCTTTTGGACAGATCCATTTTCTTCAGTTATGCTCCGGCATATAAGACACAAGTAGTAAATGTTCATATGATAGGAAAAAAGGCATCCATATATAGCACAAAATATTTTGTAAAAATATGTGCTAACAATGGCTCTTTCTGGGGATGTATGTTATCTTTAGGGACATAGAAAGATCCTAGTTATCTCTGGAAAGCAGACCATAATACATATAAAACAAAAACAGGAATAAGAACAAGAACCTATGCTATTAAGGTACAAGAAAAACTCCCTGATACTTAAAAGAAGAAATGTTTGAGGTACTGAGCATGGATTGAAAACTCCTGCACTTCACCATTAGTATTCTTCAAGAAATATGCATTTTCTCCTCCATTCTGCAGATCCCTATCTAAGTTTAATTTGGTGGCCCCAGGCCCTCGAAAAATGAACATCATTTCTTTCCTCTGTCAAAAATCTGATTCCCGTTCTATAGCAATATGCACCTTCTAATTGTATGATCATTCTCTTTACTAACCATATAAATCGATGTACTCATTTTTTCCACTTTGCTATATTTTTCATAGTCGCATCACATCATCATCATTAAATCACTATACTCATATCCTTTATCAAATTTGGTTTCTAGATATGTAACCCTAAAAATATTTATCCAATGTTTATTTGAAAACCCTAATATTTCACCATGCCTCACTTCCTTGAAAAAATATTTCCAGTCACTTTTACTATCATATGTGGATTGCACCCTAGCGTAACTTTCATAAAAACTCTCAATGTCAGAAATCTGAATACTCCTTTCATTGTATAACACATTTTCTGAATGTGTAACTTTCTTTGGAGGGAAAAAAATAATTATTCTACTTGTTCTTTCTTGAAAAATATCTGGGCCTCCCAATGCAATATCTGAATCGGACTTAACACAACCCCTGTTGCAATAATTCAAACTATTTGTCCCTTTGTGATTATGTCCCATATATTGTTCATTTTTACCACCTCCTTACTTTGAAAAGATATTTCATTTTTCTTAATTAGTAAATTAGGGCACACATAGACATCTTTATCACATATGATTTTTTCAAAATGAGAACCTGAACAAATATCACCTTCAAACATTTTTTCTATTTCCCTATGCTTCGAAAATATTTTACCCTTCTCACACAGAGACTTTGGGTACATATCATTTTTAACAATGTTGTGTTGAGGTGTCACATCTACCTTCTCATATATTATTTCTTTTTCTCTCATAGTCTCTGAAACATATCTTCTCCCATATCCTTTTCAAACAATGAACCCAAAAACACAAAAATTTTAGGTATACCTTCATGGGGATTTTCCTGAGAGTCATCATCACCTTGAATAATGTCTTCATTCACTAAAATGCCTTCCTGTACATAAAATTTTTCATGAAGGTTATTATCCAACACAGTTAAAACATTTGGGAAATCAGTTATTATTACATCCTCTTCAAATGTTTTATCCTCCTAGAGTCCATCACATGATTTATTTTCAGGAATAATGTCTTCATAAATGCCACCTATCGAAATATCCTCCTGTGCATGAACTGTATGTAAATCAACTTTAGAAGAAGAATTAAAAGACGATTCATTTCCAAAGAATATTTCTTCATACTTCCTTGGGACTTCATCATACAAGGGACTTTGCAACTATCATACAATATTTTTTCTTCTTGATACTTATTTGCCTTTTCACCACACACTTCCTGAATATGAATTGAATCTTTTATCTGAAAAAATTTGGACCATTTTTTTGAATATATCTATGATACTCACTATCTAACAAATTTGAAATTTCTTCAGCGCTGAGGAAAGTTTCTCCTTCATCATCACATTTTTTCATGTTTATTTTTACAGATATGGATTTGTCCTCCTTATTTGAAATTGGGGCATTATTAGATTTTTCTTCTAAAATGCTTTCATATACAATTTTGAGAAAAGATTTTACATGAGGGTCATGATAAATCCCTAACTCATGCATTTTTCTTGATAATGAAGGTCTGATATCCAAAGGTATTTTTGTGTAAATGTTGAACATCCTCAAGAACAATTGTGTTGCAGATTCATCCTCATACCTTGCTAGATTGAGAAATGCATCCAAAAGGGAAATGTAAGACTCTTCTTTCATAGTGTAAATATGATTTTCGTCTCGCTCATAGCAAATGTCATCTTCTTCCTCACCTACATCATGAAACGTATGAAAGAACCATCGCTCGAATTCTCTTCATGATGAAAGGCATTGTGTAGGTAATGTATCGTACTCCTCCCTTGCCCTGTCCTTCAATGTTCTAGCAAATAGCATCATTACCTATCCTTCATCATCAATGTCATGGTTTTCTATAAATAAATAAAATATTTTTAAATGCCACTTTGTTCATTCATTATGTTCACCATAGAATTTTGGTACAACTATTGCAAAATGTAAAAATAGATCATCAATATTATATGAAAATCTTCTAAGATCCAATGGCCCATTGTCCACTGGAAATAACAATCTTCTTAACCAATTATGAGACATTTTGCAATAGACTTCCTATTACCACCAAAGGGAGGAATTTTCATCTCCCTCTGGATTGCCTCCCTCAGTAGAGTCACCAACTGAAAAAAGATATTGTTGTGTAGAATAGAATCGCCACCTCCTGTGGAGGAAAATATTACTTACTGATCTCCTGGGTTCTCCCTCCAGTAGAGTCTGAAATAAACTACCAAAGATTCTGAAAACTTTGTAAGATAACTCCCCAGCAGAGTCGCCAATCTGTTGTGTGACTCGGATGGTGAAAACATAACTTATCAAATCTTCAATGAAAAAACACCAGAGATTCTAGGTGAATATCAAATTATGTATGACAACTCCCCAGCAAAGTCACCAATATGTTGGTTCTCAAAACCACAGATTGGAAAACTTAAGGATTTGCCAAGCCCTTAACTGTTCCAAATAGCCTTGGCCAACGAACATGGATGGTCAAAGACCAAATCCCTCTGCACTTAAGGCTCCATTGAACCTAGGTGGGTATACCTCTCCCTTTCAAGCACAAAAAGAGTTATTTAAAGTGGATTTAAGCTTTATGATTAGCAAATGCAAAACTGGCAAATGATTGTTCTGCAATTATGCTTTATTATGTGTTTTAAGTGAATGCTTTTGAAAAGAAATGAAAATGATTATGATAGTATATTAAGAATAAGAATGCTTTCAGGATGTACAAGAGATATGCAAAGATCAGTTCATATAGAGTTTGGGAAGAATGTTTCTCTATCAAGGACCTTAAATGCATGGCAAACCAAGACCTTAAAAGATAAATAACAGACCAGTGCCTCTATCCATGGATATTTATGACACTTTGTAGACAAAAAATGTTATCAACTCCTAAGACAATATTAATCATCAACAATGATGGTTTCAGTATGTGTTACACAAATAATGAAAACCCAATCTCACATTTAATGTAACAACATGTGATGGCACATCATAGAAAATCAAATGACAGATTTATTAAGAGGACAAAGATAACTCATAAACACAAAAGTATGCACAATATTTAGAAAAAGAAACAATGAACCTTGTATATTAATCCTTAGGAAATGATTGCATACATAAGTTGCACTTGAAAATACTCCATTACAGTCTGTTTGCACAAAAATATACTTCTTCTTCCTATAGACTTCCCTAATACATATAATTTGCAGTCCTTCCAGGCAGTATTTCCCCCCCAGTATTACATACAAAAATGACTCCCTATAAGTATGTGAATCAAAAGACATATATGAAAGGGCACACCCTTTCATACATAGAAGGGAGTTACAGAAAGTTACATTCCAAAGGACACACCCTTTGTTTTAATAAATAATTACAAATTAAAACCCTAAAAATACTAAATGATGCTTCAATAATGTGTCTTTTCGTCTGCGCCTTGATAAAATTACTTAGCAAATATTCATCATCTTCTCATTATTTCCTGCACACAAGATAAGCCAATCAAATTCCTTGATTTGAAATTAAACATATCTCACCTTCAATTAGGTTTTAATTGGTAGAATCAATAATCTTTATTTCCTTATATAAATACTTGTTTAAAATAATTCATTTAAATCAAAGAATTTCAATCCTTTAAGAAAATAATTTGCAAATATAACATCCATTTATATAAAGTAACGCTTTACCCTAAAATATATATTCAAGGCACTTATTTAGGGTAAATATACATAAATTTCATCTTTAATGCACATTCAAATAATAACGTAAGGTAGTGTGATATGATATGAATATACTTCCCTTTTATAACATTCGTGAATCAATATTCCAGCCATGTGATAAGAGTGCATTTTCACCCTATAGTCTGAACCATACATTCAATTTTGATCTTTGATTCTGCACCCCGCCATGTGTTTGCTTTTGATTTGCTCGCGGATCACCCTGGGCACCACCTAACTTGCCACATCAGTGCCACCTGACTGCCACCTGACTGGAGCCTTCTTTGTCGCTAGGTCACAATAGATAATCATCTAGCTACTTCCCATTGCGGATCAACGATGACCTTTAGATTACAAATCAACCGCTCGATCTTTAGGGCCCTTGCTTAATTTAACCACTGCCACTTCAGCATTTGTCCTTAACCATCTGCCTTAACCACCTGCCGCTGGCGATTAGACGCTAGGTCACGATGGATAACCATCGTGCAAATTCCCATCACAGTATAGCGATAGTCGTCGATCTTCCTCGGACCTGCTAGCTTTTTATCTCAGCTTTTTATTTCTGCGACCTGCCATGTGTTATTTCTGGATTGGTTTGCGAGTCCATCTGGGCGCCACCTATCCTGCCACCGGTCTACCACCTCAACAACGCCGGACCCATAGTTTCACTTTGGTTCTTCTTTGTCGCTGATACGTAATGAATATTGATCGTGCAACTTTCCATCATGGTATAGCGACAGTCGTTGGATCTTCCTTGATCTGCTCGACCTTTATCTCTTTGTCCATCCGTGCCATGTGTCAACCTCTAGTTTGCTCGTGGATCCACCTGTTCGCCACCTAGACCTGCCATTGGACCTGGGCCCGCCTTGTCGCCAAGTCGCGATGGGTAACTGATGAGCAGTTTCCCATCGCGCTATAGCGACAGCCGTTGATCTTCCTCGGATCTTCTCGCCCATTATCTCCTTCTTTACTATATGTGCTATGTCGTTGATCTGCGATGAGTAACCATCGTGCATTTTCCCATTGCAGTACAGCGACCATCATCGGACCATCCACGATCTGCACGCTCGTTAAATCGCCTTTTTGCTGCACGTGCTTGTCGTTGATTGTTGATAGGTATCTAGCAAGTTGTTTCTCATTGCGGTATAGCGACTACAATTGGATCGTCTGCCCGACCGTCAGATCTACCCAATTTGCTCGATCTTTAGCCCTCATCCTCGCCAGTTTGTCGTAAAACTTTGGTTTCCTCGGGATGTGTACGCACGCGTGGGGTCCATTGGATCACCAAGCCTTCTTCACGCCAAAAGGCATTTATCTTTTGACAGTTATCATACGAGTTGCTTTGGATTTAAATGTTAAAAGAGCTTATCCCACAAATAATGTGGGATAAAGGCTTTCCCTTTCCTAGCGCAGCATACTTGAAATTTTCTAAAGGCTTTTCTACCGCTCCATCTGTGCAGGCTTGGAGGACTTGGCAACACCATTCATGAAACAGTTGATCTTTTGAACAGCTCAATTTTCTTCAATTATGCTCCTGCATGTAAGACACCAGTAGTAAATGTTCATATGATAGGAAAAAAGGCATCCATAAATAGCACAAAATATTTTGTAAAAATATGTGCTAACATGAGTAAAAGAAACCATTGAAAACTGGCTTAGGAAATCCCATCCTAGGAGAATACCGGTTTTAATGCCATCATCCTGCAAAAATGAACAGGAATAACTAAGTTCTCCTATATTTATTGGAATTTTGCATGCTTTTCTATCCAACCTCTTCTTAGCTCCTATTCCCTGGATTAGAATATTTTGGGGTTGCCAATAATGTGATGGTAGTACATATTCTTTGGCAATACTAATTGTGGATCCTATGTCTAGAATAGCAAAAAATTCATATTTAACATATGGTCCTACTATAACAAGAATTATGGAATTTATAGGTTTTCTGGGATCCACCTTTTTGGCATCATACTTTTCTATGTGTTTTCATATTTTCTTTTCTATTTTGCACAACTACTCCTCCTTGGCCGAAAATTTTCCCCAATTATTTTGCTGCAATATCTATGTTATGACTTCATCAGATGTTGCAAAATTATCAGTTTGTTGTAGCACTTCATCCATCTGTGCTATGAAATCTTTGTTCTCAAAGTATTCCTCAAAACTTCCTTCTAATAAATGTGTTAAATAGTCAAGAAGACTTCGATCATGCTCATCTCCAACACTTTCCTTATTATTCCTAGAGACTTGATCAAGCATTCATTCATTATGATCTATTTCTTTTGTGTATAAATCCTCATTGAAGAAAGATTGATCCACTATATTTATTATGCTTTCTTCATTTTCAATCAATCTTACTAGACAATTTATATTATCTTCTTCTTCTGTTAATATGTTGTTATGAGGATAACTGCAAACTTCTTTTCCTAGAGGACAATTTTTCCCTTGAATGCTTTGAGTCATTTCTTGAGAATGAGTATATTCTACTTCATTAGCCTTCTTTAGATCATCATTAGTTTGGGAAGAATTTTCTTCATTATGCACAAAGAGCATTAAACACATGGATTCTTCAGGATGAGTATATTCTACTTTATCATTAATTTGGGAAGAGCTTGCTTCATCACTCGTGGGTTCTTCACGTATTATTTCAGGGCTTTTTTCATCAATCAACTCTTTAAAAGTATCATCTATCTTTTCTTGAGAGCTTTCTTTCTTTCCATTTGTCTTTTCCAAGATTTTCCTAGCCCTTGTAACATGAGAATCATCTTCTTTTTGCAAAAGATTAGTCTTTGTTTTCACCTTCCATTTATTTATTTCTTTTTCAATATAGATCTTTTCTTTGTTAAGTTCTTCTATCCTCTGTAAATATTCTTCTTTCTTCATTCTTCTAGCTACTTAGTTTTCTTCATATCTATAAATTTTCTTGTTTATTTCTCTCTCTAATTCACATACTACATCTTCAAGATTTTCTTTTAGGATCCTTATATGATCTTCTAAACATCTGTCATATTTCTCATCTATTATCTTTCTTTTCTTCTTAGAAACACTATCTAAGCAATTTTCGGCATTACCCATACAAGACTTGCCTTCCTTCCTATTTACTTGCAAAGTTATCACAGACTGTCTACCATCTTTTTCTACACAAGCTTTATTTTCATTCCTTAAATATGATGGCCTTGTTGGCATTTTGGCATTAAGTTGTCATTGATGTCAACCGGCATGATGGATATTCACATGAGTGAGCAGACAGAATGAAGGTTTACCGGTAAGTCATAAACTAGTCTGAAGGTTGGTTGCCTATTTATGTTGAAGAGGCTGAATGTTAAAGTTATCACAAACCACCAATGGGGAAGATGTGTTACCGGTATAGTGTGCACTGCCAGTTAGGAGAAGAAGAAGGCCTTACCGGTATGAGTTGCTAAATGTTTAAGTTTGAACTGAATGTGTGTCAATGAGCAGAGTGTTTGACCATGGTGATGCCATGTGGAGCCGAGGTGGCAAATATGTTGTGATCAATGAAGCCTCCATCGATACGATTGGTGAAACTGTCAGTCAATATAAATGAAACAGCCACAAATCACGGGATTGTAACTGACCGATGCGGCTGGAGGAAGAAAGAATTACAGAGGAAGATCAAGGAGTAGTTGGCGCCTGGATCAATGCAAAGGAAATCCGATCACAAGAAGATCTCAAAAAGGAAACATCAGAGTGTTCTATGAGTCAACAGATTTCAAAGTAGGAAATCTTGTATGCGATTGCTATCCTTAGCAAGTATGCATTGAGTGATGGGAAACATGTATAGATGCATCCCTGGAGTACAAGAGATCAACCCATGACAGATTGGATCAGATCTCATGCAGATTGTGTCATGAAAAGGAAACCCTAACCGCTCTGAATTTGAATTGTTTTTTGGCGAGAAACCAGGTATAAAGAGAAGAGATCGAGACAGAGCAGGTTTGATGTTGCAGAGAAGAGGAACAGAAAAGAGAGATTAAGTGAAGGAGTAAAGATTGTCAACCAGGAGTAGGATATTTAATCAAGAGTTGCAGAATTCATTTGCAACAAGAAGCCCTAAGTGTATTCAAATTGTATTTCAATATACATCGCCAAGTTAGAGGTTGGTGCAGGGGTTGGTGCCCTAAACTAGAAGGGGTAGGTGCTCCTTAGGTCAGTGCCCTAAATCTTTGTAATTCAGTGTTTTACCTGTGAAGCTAGATTGGAGCAGTAGTCTCTAGCAGCTTTTCTTACCGAGGTTTTTCCCACATTGGGTTTTCCTCGTACATCTGGTGTTGTGAGTTGCATTTATGTGATTGATCTCTTTGGCTTTCCTTCTTGCTTTACCGGTTTGATTGTTTAGTGCTTAAGTGGTTAACTGGTATTCTGAAGTTGCTTTGAAAATCAAAAGATTTAGGAACCACTGATTCACCCCCCTCTCAGTGATACTCTGTGTTCAACAAGTGGTATCAGAGCCAAGTTCCCAGTTATCATTAAACCTTGGGTAGATTCTGGACTTTGAACACAATGGCAAGAAATGAGTCTGCTTCCTCAAAAGCCATGTTTGATGGTTCTAATTACGCCTTCTGGAGTAGAAGAATGGATACCTACATTTTCTCTCCTGGATTTGATGTGTGGATGTCTGTCAAGAATGGTTATGTTATTCCTAGTGTTCCTCCCACTGATCCGGATGCCAAAAAGGAATATGAGAACAATGCAAAGGCCAAACATGCTATTTTGAGCGGGTTGTTTGATAATGAGTTTGTCAAAGTCATGCACTGTGTTTTAGCAAAGTAGACTTGGGATAAATTGCAGAGGTTGTTTGAAGGAGATGCAAAAGTCAAAGAGGCCAGGCTGCAAGCACTAAGGGTCCAACATGAAAGCATCAAGATGAAAGATGATGAAAAGGTTGCAGACTATCTTCATAGATTTGATGAAACTGTGAACACCATCAGAAGACTTGGTGAAAAGATTGCAGATGAGACTCTTGTCAAGAAGGTACTTAGGTCTCTCACACTCAAGTATGATACTAAGGTGTCTGCCATAGAAGAAGCCAAGGATCTGAAAACCTTTACAATGGATGAGTTATTTGGCTCACTGACAGCTTATGAGATGAGAACAGTCGGTGACACGTCCTCAAGGAAAGAAGCAGCATTCAACATCACCAAAAAGGGGAAAGAAGCAGCTAATCATGAAGAATCCAGTGAAGACTCTGATGTAGAAGTAACAAACTTTGTCAGGAAGCTCAAAAGAGGATCCGATCGGTATAAAGGAAAGCTACCGCTTAAATGTTTTAACTGTGGGAAGGTCAGACACTTTGCTACTAATTGTCCTCACAAGGAAACCAGTAGAGATGAGTCAAGAGAGTTCAGAAAATCTATCGGCAAAGATAGAGAAAGAAATGACTATCGGCAAGGAAGGAGAGGCTACCGGAATTAGAACAGTCTATATACTATTGAGGATGATACAAGAGATGAAGAAAATGCATCAGAGAATGATTACCATGAGAATGACAGAAAAATCAATCTCTTCATGGCACTTGGTGAACCAATTGATGAAGATGAGGAAGAGGAGGGCATTGAGGCTAAAGTGGACTTGGAGGATGAGCTTATTAGTGCTCTTGAGGAATTGAGCAAAACAAGAAGAGAACTCAAAAAGGTCAAGTTTGCTGCAGTAAATGAACAAGATCTCTTGAAGCAATCCTTGGATGAGTCCAGTCAAGTTATAGCTAACTTGAAATTGCAGCTGGAAGAAACTAAGAGGATATGTGAAGCTACATCCTTTGATCTAACAAAGAAGGAAAAGGAGCATCAAGAGTTGGAAAAAGAGATAGTGAAGCTCAGAATGAAGCTTGAAGAAAGTAAGGAAGAAATAAAAATAAGGAGCAAATATGAAGGCAGCACCGAGGCCCTAGACAAGATGCTGAGCAAACAGAAGCAATCCAAAGACACTAGTGGTTTAGGCTTTGAAGTAGGTCAAAGTTCAACCCACAAAGATAAATTTGGCAAAGAAATAAAGTTCACCTCTTCTTTTGAAAGTGAAGAAAAGAAGACATTCACTATAGGCAAGGATACCGACAAAAAGACATATGCTGATGCTATTGGAAATCGCCACTCAAATTGGTATACAGCAATGAACCGGAGGCCACACTTCTTGTATCAACATACAGATCCAAGGAGAAATGCAAGGGTTGATCATGAAGGTTTCACTAGATCCAACAACGTGAAGGGAAGACCCTCGATGAGGCAGACCCATTTAGGACCAAGGCTACCTAACTGGTATGTTTCAAACTTTCACGGTTACTGTTACCGATGTAACAAATTTGGGCATAGAATGGCTGACTGGAGATTAATTAATAAGCCCCCTATGAGTTATGAAAGTAGAAATCCATTTAATGCACTCTATGATATGAATGTTGTCTGCTATCAGTGCAATGGATATGGTCATAAGAGTTTTGAATGTAGGAAGAATAAATCGGTTTCAAAAACAATTTTAAGGACGTTCCCTTATATGAAGATGTAAAATGCTATAACTGTCAAGAGTTTGGACACATAGCAAAGTTGTGTAAAAACTGGAAGATCAAGCAAAAGAAGGCAAATCATGATCAAGAACCAGTAACTGAATCTATGCACAATATAGAGACTTACAAGAAGAAGGAAACCAAACCGGTATGGATTGAGAAAAAAAAGGAAAAGGCAGAATCTGGTCTCATAGTACAGACTGCCTTACATGTTGAAAGAAAAAATCTATGGGTTGTAGATAGTGGTTGCTCAAACCACATGACTGGTGACAAGGAAATTCATCAAACTTGAAGATTAAAATGGTAGTTCAGTAAGGTTTGGAGATAACTCTTCCATCAAAATAAAGGGAAAAGGCACTCTAAGTATTGATGGAAAGCTGAAGGCACATGATGTATATTATGTGGAAGGCTTCAAGCACAATCTTTTGAGTGTGAGTCAGATGTGTGACAAAGGTTATAAATTCACCTTTGACTCAACCGGTTGCCAGATAAAGAAAGATAGTACCAGTCAAGTTGTGGTAGAAGGAAAGAGAACATATGGAAATGTTTACAATCTGAAGGAGTGTTATGAGTCCCAATGTATGTTAGGACAAGTAGATGGAATTTGGTTGTAGCACCGAAGATTAGGTAACATAAACTTTGATAACCTAGTTGCAGTAAGTAGAAAGGGGTGTGTGAGAAATATTCCACCCATCATCAAACCGGTAAGCACATTTTGTGATGACTATGTGAAAGGTAAGCAAACTAAAGTAACATTCAAGACAAAAGAGCACAACACCTCAAGACCACTTGAAATTGTGCATACATATTTGTGTGGTCCAACTAGGACAAGAGCACTTGCAGGTGAGAGATACTTTATGCTCTTCATTGATAATTACTCAAGAATGACATGGGTCACCTTCCTGCAAGATAAATCACAAGCATTTGAAAGATTCAAGTTCTTAGGAAGATGGTGGAGAAAGAAAGTGGGTGCATGTTAAAATGCCTAAGATCAGACCGGGGTGAAGAGTTTACTTCAAATGAGTTTGAAGATTATTGTGAAAAGCATGGAATTAGAAGGCAATATTCAGCTCCTAGCATACCACAACAAAAAGGTGTGGTAGAAAGGAAGAATAGGACAGTCAAGGAGATGGCCAGAACCATGTTAAATGAGGCCAGACTGTCGGACACATATTGGAAGGAAGTTGTTCATACTGCTGCATATACTTTGAACCGGGTTCAATTAAGAACAAACAGTAGAATGACACCTTATGAGTTGTGGTATGACCGGAAGCCTTCAGTCAAATACTTCAAAGTATTTGGAAGCAAGTGCTTTATCAAGAAAGATATGGATGGTCTAGGAAGTTTTGACTCCAAGAGTGATGAAGGAATCTTCCTTGGTTACTCATCTAACAGCAAGGCCTACAAATACTACAACAAAAGACTAAGAAGAGGCGTTGAGATGGTGCATGTAAAAGTTGATGAGGATATGCACAAAGGATGTCAACCACAGATGAATCAGTATGATAACTCTGGTGATGAAGATGATGAAGCTTAGTCAAACATTGAACCAGAGGAAGCATCCAAGAAGGCCCCCAACCGGTATGTACAACTAAATCACCCGGAAGAGAAAATTTTGGGAAATAAGAGTGATGGTGTGTAGACTAGAAGAAGACTTGCTGGGAATGATGAACAAGTCAACCTCTGCCTCATGATTAAAGTTGAACCGAAAACATTCAATGAGGCCAGCAAAAGACAAGAATGGATGGATGCCATGCAAGAAGAACTCCAACAGATTGAGAAGAACAAGACTTGAGAATTAGTCCCTAAGCCGGAAGACAAGAACATCATTGGCACTAAATGGGTCTACCGAAACAAGATGAATGAAGGTAAGATTGTTAGGCATAAAGATAGACTAGTGTGCAAGGATACTCTTAGGTAGAGGGGATTGACTTTGAAGAAACATTTGGACCCGTAGCTAGATTAGAAGCAATTAGAATGTTCTAGCCTACTCTGCCTACAAGGGTTATAAAGTATACCAAATGGATGTAAAATTTGCCTTCCTAAATGGAAATTTGGAAGAAGTGGTGTACGTGGAGCAACTGAAAGGGTTTCTACTGCATGATGATGAGACATTTGTGTGTCGGTTGAAGAAGGCCTTGTATGGTCTAAAGCAAGCTCCTAGAGCATGGTACTCAAGATTAGATCAGTATCTAAAGGAGCAATTCAAAAAGGGAAGTGCTGATAGAAATTTGTACATAAAGAAAGATGGAAACCACATGATCATTGTGGTTGTGTATGTAGATGACATTATCTTTGGAGGCAACAAGGACACCCTATACAAAGAATGTGTTGATCAGATCCAGTCAGAATTTGAGATGTCAATGCTTGGTGAATTGACTTACTTCCTTGGTTTGTAGATATTACAGCAAGATAAAGGAATCTTTATCTCACAAATCAAGTATGCAAAGGAGATGTTGAAGAAATTCCAATTGGAAGATTGTAAACCAGTAAATACCCCCATGGTGACCGGCAGTAAATTGAGCAAGGATGATGAATCACCGATGGTAGATTAGACTCTGTACATATCCATGATAGGAAGTCTACTGTATCTAACTTCTTCAAGACTGGATATAGTTCAGGCAGTATGCATGGTGGCCAGATTCCAAGCTGCACCAAAGCAATCACATATGAATGTTGTTAGCAGAATCTTTAGGTACCTACAAGGGACACTCAGCTATGGTTTGTGGTATCCTAAACAAGGATATTTTATCTTGGAAACATACACTGATGCTGATTGGGCAGGTTGCATTGATCATCGAAAGAGCACAAGTGGTGGTGCATTCTTTTTAGGTGACCGGTTGGTCTCATGGCATAGCAAGAAGCAGGACTCGATCTCTCTCTCTACTGCTGAAGCTGAATACATTGTTGTTTCTACTGTTGAAGCTGAATACATTGTTGTTGCTACATATTGCTCTCAAGTGCTTTGGATGAAGCAGACTCTCAAAGACATACAGATGGACATCACTGATCCTATTCTCATCCGGTGTGACAATTCGAGTGCAATCAACATAACAAAGAATCCAGTCATGCATTCCAGAACAAAACACATTGCTATCAAGTGTCAATTTCTCAAAGAGAAGGTTGAAGGACAGGAGGTAAGGATGGATTATGTCCCTACTAGAGAACAAGTAGCAAACATTTTCACCAAACCATTACCGGTAAGCACTTTTGAGTACCTCAGACACAAGTTAAGAGTTGTGTCATCTATTTAGGAAGACTTTATGTGGTTCAGGGGGAGTTGATAGCGGTCAAAGGGGGAGCTCAGTATGGATCACAGAGGGAGTGTACAATACCCTTTGTCATTGTGTCAAAGGGGGAGAAATGTACCAGTGTGAAGTGTCTTGCGAGAAGTTGACATCAATGCCAAAGGGGAAGATTGTTGGCATTTTGGCATTAAGTTGTCATTGATGTCAACCAGCATGATGGATATTCACATGAGAGTGAACAGACAAAATGAAGGCTTACCAGTAAGGCGTAAACAAGTCTGAAGGTTGGTTGCATGTTTATGTTGAAGAGGCAGAATGTTAAAGTTATCACAAACCACTGGAGGAGAAGATGTGTTACCGGTATAGTGTGCAGTGTCGGTTAGAAGAAGAAAAAGGCCTTACCGATAAAGGTGTGTACCGGTATGAGTTTGTTGGATGTTCAAGTTTGAACTGACTGTGTGTCGGTGAGCAGAGTGTTTGACCATGGTGATGCCATGTGGAGCTAAGGTGGCAAATATGTTGTGGTCGATGAAGCCTCTATCGACACAGTTGGTGAAACTGTCAGTCGATATAAATGAAACAGCCACAAATCACGGGATTGTAACTGACCAATGTGGCTCAAGGAAGAAAGAATGACAGAGGAAGATCGGGGAGTAGTTGGCGCCTGGATCAATACAAAGGAAATCCGATCACAAGAAGATCTCAAAAAGGAAACAATAGAGTGTTCTATGAGTCGACAAATTTCAAAGTGGGAAATCTTGTATGTGATTGCTCTCCTTAGCAAGTATGCATTGGGTAATGGGAAACATGTATAGATGCATCTCTGGAGTACAAGAGATCGACCCATGACACACTGGATCAGATCTCATGCAGATTGTGTCGTGAAAAAGAAACCCTAACCGCTCTGAATTCGAATTGTTTTTTGGCGAGAAACCAGGGTATAAAGAGAAGAGCTTGAGACAGAGCAGGTTTGATGTTGAGGAAGAGAAAAGAGAGATTAAGTGAAAAAGAAGAATTGCTAGACTTAGAAATTATTCTAAGAGAATTGCAGAGTAAGTGAGCAAGCATACCGGTGAGAGGGTTCTACAAGCATTGATTGAGTACCGGTATAACTGTAGTTTCACAGTTAAGCTAAACCGACAAGGTGTGGCAGAGCAGGCAGCATCCAAGTGTGACACAGTGTTGTGTGTGTGTGTGTGTGTGTGTGTGTGTGTGTGTGTGTGTGTGTGTGTGACCTCAGAGAGTGTAACCTCACAACTGGTAGTGTGAGATTCAGTGAAGGAGTAAAGACTATCAACCAAGAGTAGGATATTTAATCAAGAGTTGCAAAATTCATTTGCAACAAGAAGCCTTAATTGTATTCAAATTGTACTTCAATATACATCGCCAAGTTAGAGCTTGGTGTAGGGGATGGTGCTCCTTGGGTTGGTGCCCTAAAACAGAAGGGGTTGGTGCTCCTTGGGTCGGTGCCATAAATCTTTGTAATTCAATGTTTTACCTATGAGGCTGGATTGGAGTAGTAGTCTCCAGCAACTTTTCTCACCGAGGTTTTTCCCACATTGTGTTTTCTTCGTACATCTGGTGTTGTGAGTTGCATTTGTGTGATTGATCTCTTTGGCTTTCCTTCTTGCTTTATCGATTTGATTGTTTAGTGCTTAAGTGGTTAACTGGTATTATGAAGTTGCTTTGAAAGTCAAAAGATTTAGGAACCACTGATTCACCCCCCTCTCAGTGGTACTCTGTGTTCAATAGGCCTATTCTTTGAGATTTTAAAGCATCCATTCTCATCAGCAAACAATTCATTATCAACAAAAACTTACACTTATAAGAGTAACATTTTGAACATGAAAATGCCTCCCGTCGTTGTCCTACCTGTTGATCCCACCCAATCCTCTGCTACCGTTCTCCCTGTTGGATCCACGACCCAATCTACTCCAATGGCTACTGGTCCCTCCTAGATGATGGTGGTAGCAAATACCCCTTGCATTGGCATTGCTCGGGAGCCATCAACAAATTTTCGTAGAGCGGGGGGAAGGGGGTTTATCCCCGTCTTTTGCATAGCCTCTGTTAATGTGAAGAAGGATTCAGATGGGAAATAGAGAATAATGTGAAGGTTTTTACGGAGCATGGTGTTATCTACAAATTCAAGGGTTTTTGGCTCAGCCTCCCAGAGCTGCATAAATGGATCTCTCTTCACTAGGAACCACTCATTTCTAATACTGTTCATATATACCCTATGGCTAAAGGTTTTTTTGTAGCTAAATTTGAAGATGCTAAGGATAGAAAAAAAAATTGTGTGAAATTTTTTTCTATGAGAAAGATAAAATGTCGCTTTTGGCCAAACCATGGCACTCCGATTTTAACCCCCTT
Source organism: Cryptomeria japonica (assembly GCF_030272615.1). Classification (NCBI taxonomy): domain Eukaryota; kingdom Viridiplantae; phylum Streptophyta; class Pinopsida; order Cupressales; family Cupressaceae; genus Cryptomeria; species Cryptomeria japonica. The sequence continues at coordinate 299,000,065 of NC_081405.1, forward strand.
TTTGAGAAGTTCAACAAAATCCTAGTTTGGGTTCGACTTCCTTATCTTCCTATCCATTTGTGGGTTGATTCTCTCTTTGAGGAAATTGGTGATGCTATTGGGAGTTTCATCATGGTGGATAACGAATCCTTTGAGCTTTACCACACTAATTTCGCTCGCATTCTGGTGGAGCTAGATGTGTCTAAGGGACTTCCAGTTGAGATTGCCATCAACTCCTCTTTTGGCAACTGGGTCCAAACTTTGGATTAGGAAGGCATTTTGTTCAGGTGTCGTAAATGCTTCAAAACCGGCCATGCGGCTAGGAATTATGGGCTCAAGAAGAAAAATCTTGCAGCTTCATGGTGGTTGGGGGCCTCTTACCTGCATTGTTCTGTTAAGAAATCTTTGGACTCTTCCAATGAATCGTTGGATGTTGGGATTTCGAAGGTTGGTTTGGATTCTTTAAAGGAGAAGAATTTTTCTTCAGATGCCACTAAGGTTGGCTCGAAGATTAAAATTGTTCGAATTCAGGATGCTATTGTCTCTTCTGCTGAAAATGGTTTGTTGTCTATTACCCCACGTGCTTGTTTTTCTTCTTTGGAGGATGATCTTCCCACTTCCCAGATTGTTGCTGGATCTTTGTTTGATCCTTCTAATTCTCATATTTTTGTTGTCCCTGCCTCTCTGGATGTTGCCTCTATTCCTCCTGGTGGTGGGAGGTCCTCTATTCTGGACTCATCTTCTTTGCAAAGGATTGTTGCTAGGGTTGAGGAGGGATGGATTACCGTTAAAAGTAAGAAATATAAATTGTCCCAGGCCTCTTTTGATATGACCCTTCGATCTCACAAGTGTAGATCAAACTCTTGATCAATCTTGGTTGGGTTGGGGCTACTTGCTAGTCTTTGTTGCAACCAGTTGGTTCTTGTTGGGGGTCATGTGTTGTCCCCTATCTTTTGTTTGCTTTTTCCATGTCTCTCTTGTGTTATGTTTCATTGAATGGACTTTCAGGTCCTTCCTAAACCTGTTTTGTATAGGGTTTCAGGTCCCTTCAAAACTTGTTTTCCCTTAATCAAAAACAATTCATTATCAACAATGTTATATCCTGACATGGATCTTGAACTAGAAGCATTCATACCTCTGTATGTTGTCATTCTGAGCAAATATAACTAAAAAAAGATTTAGATCCTACTCGAAATTTAGGTCCTTGTTCGCTGCTACAATTTCTCGACTTACAGCTGCCCTTAACAACGCCTCCCTGGTTTCAACAACGGGTCGTATTGTTGCGGGGTCCACAGTTACTTGCAAAAGTTACCCTCAATCTTTCAGACTTTATACTCTCTCAACAAGATTGAACAAAATAATAGACAAAACATAACACAAATACTTCTATCCAAGAGTCTAACAAAGAACCTAGCATGATAGAGTCAACTAAATGAATCATCTTCTGGATGGAATCTGCAAACTACAAAGGCAATTCAACAAATCAAGACCAAATGCCAGAGCCTACCTAGTCTTCAGATTCCAGCCCCAGGTAATCCACGAATTTTATATATTTATGCTTCTGACACAACATGGTCTACTATTTTGATACAAGAATTTCCAGATAAAAGGACAGAGATTTGTGGCTACGGGTCTGGAATATTTACAGATACAGAATTCTCGATATCACATTTATGAAAAATATATTCTTCTTGTTAAAAAAGGAATTGAAAAATTCAAAATATTTCTCAAACCAGAGCATTTTGTGGTGAGGACAGATAGCCAAGCTATGAGGAGCCTTATGAAGAAAAAACCCAACAAAGATATTGCACAAGGGAGAATTGCCCAATGGTATTTTGAATTTCTTGGATATGATTTTGATATTGAATGGATAAAAGGGAAAATAATCCACTTGCAAATTCATTAACCAGAGAACTAGCAGCAACTATTCAGATTCATGTTGGTAATTCAATACCCTGATGGGAATTATCAGATGAGAGAATTATAGAAATTCCACTGCAAATTATTACTTCACTTGTCGAAGTATGGATTTTAGATAAATGGCTACGAGATCTCAAAAGACTCATCCTAAAATATCATGACCAAATGATTCATTCTCCAAAAGAAGAAGAAAAGTTCTTAGAAACATTTGGTTTATCATATGCTCCAATTGCTTTCTGTAAAGCAGAAAAATCGAACCCTAGTCGTTCTCCCCTCCCCAACTCCAAGGAGAGAGAAAGGGAGAGTCACTAGGGTTGATGGTTTTCACTTAGGAGAAACTTTACATTCAAAAGAGGGGTTGAAACCCACAAGATCCAATCCCACACAATGCAAGATTGGATTCTATATGAGTTTAAAGGGTTAAGACATCAAGGATACCCGCTTTTGTAAAGAATGTAGATAGAAAGATTGAACTAGGAATGCATGTAAAGTAGGAAAAATTCGCTTATAAACAGAGATAGGGATATGGGATGAAGCTGCGGACCTGGAATTAGCAGTAAAATGTTGAGACAGTGTTGTTCTGCAAATTTGAGCAAAAGTTGACGAGACGATGGCGCCCGGCGTGTACACGGTCCTCCGAAAAATCCGCGAAACGAAGGGGGATCTGTTCGTCTCTGCACAAGGATTCCAGATCTTCAATTACAGTCGCGTACCTGCAACCTACACACAGAAAAGAGAGGACGATTGGGGGGTTAGGGATGAGGGGTTTGCCTTTAGATCAAACCCTGGTTTTGGAATTAACCAAGAAATGAGAATGTTGTAAATGTAAATGTTTGTAATGTAAACAAGTACTGATACCTTGTTGTAAGAATGTTTGTATTCTTACATGCGAAGGTGTAATGAATGTTGTATTTTGTATGTTGTAAGTGATCTCCTCTTCAATGGTTGAATCCTTGTCTTGAACGCAACACTTAGCCTTGAATGGAGACTTAGAATGCTCAATTGCTTGAAGGAATGCTTGAATGCTTGAATGTTTGAATCTTTGAATGTTTGAATATCGCTTCCACGTCTTGTACACATATGTCCTTCCTCAAAATGGGAGAGGAAATGTAGTTTATATACTTGTCAATTAGGGTTGATAGACTGATTTTCCTGACCTTAGGCCGACCAGGAAACATTATTTTCCAATTTGCAAACTTAAAGACCCGAAGCCCCATAAGAGACCGGGCCAAAAATAGGGCCAGGGACCAGGGCGCTGGGCGCCATGGTCCTGGGGGACCAGGGCGCTGGGCGCCCTAGTCCTGAAGGACCAAGGTGCTGGGCGCCATGGTCCCACCTCCAGGGACAGCAGGGTTCAAGGAGGATCAGGCCAGGGTGCTGAAAAATGCAGTTTTTGATGTCATGAACAAGTTTCGGGGTCTCCATTTAGGTTCCGTGTTGCATCGCCATCGTGAAGACCAAGATGCAGTCCAAATTGCAAGTCCAAAAATAGGGCCAGGGACCAGGGCGCTGGGCGCCCTAGTCCTGAAGGACCAGGGTGCTATGCGCCATGGTCCCACCTCCAGGGACAGCAGGGTTCAAGGAGGATCAGGCCAGGGTGCTGAAAAATGCAGTTTTTGATGTCATGAACAAGTTTCGGGGTCTCCATTTAGGTTCCGTGTTGCATCGCCATCGTGAAGACCCAAATGCAGTCGAAATTGCAAGTGTCGCAATTTTAGGACGCTACATTTAGCCCCCACTTTAGCGGGAGTATAAGCGTACGCTCATACTTCCGGTAAAGTACAAGGAAACAACATTGAAAAATTTTCACCACGTCAAGGAGGAAGATACACCAAGCCCCCAGTGGACTAAGGATCTTACGACTTCGATTGACAAAGTAAAAGGGAAGATCATGAGGGAGAACCATGACTGTTGGTAGTAAGGTTCCCTCAATATGAGTCATGCAAGAAAGATATCAAAAATTTTCAAGGCAAAGCTAAATTTGTCAAGAAATTTTCAAGTATCTTGAAAAGATATGGACGGGATGTATGCCCCCCTACGTTAAAGCGATCGCACACGCCTCATCGGGGGTGATTGCTTTAAGGTAGTGATACATATAAGAAATGAGAAAGGAGCACGTTATCACAAGGATTTAGCCCCCAAGTGTGAGATAAGCCTAAGGATAATAGGCACAAAACACAAAGCACAAGGTCACTTCGCTTTCCTCGGGGTCAATATGCTGTATGATAATTCATGTATATCATATGTATGTATGCATAATTGTTCTTCATTCCCCAATCAAGGAAGGTCACCTAGAAGAAGGGAACACGTGTGTCTTTTGAGTCAACATGAGAGAGACCAAAAGAGATCTCAATGTTTTGCATCATCCTCAAGTAGACAAAACTAAGGACAACAAATAGAAGAATGAGAATAACACATAGAAGAAGTAACAAAAGAGATCAAGAGAGGAGGAGAGAGTCTGCTATGCTAATGAACTAGTCTAGCACGTCATCTACCCCCCGATCTTACTGATCAATATTTCGGGAAGGTAGGAAACACACTAGAGGAGGAACATCCAACACAGCAGATGGAGCTATCACAAGATCCAAACAAGGGCTATGTTCATATTCCAAGCCACGGTGTTCTTGTCTAGGAGCTAGGATAAGTGTTTTAGAAAATTCGTTAGATAGATGGTTATCAACATCAACATATTCATATTCACTATCAGAATGAACAGGAGTAACATTTTCATCATGAATAACATTTTCATCTATATCATCATCAAGATTTATAAAAATAGGATCTTTAACTCGCATAGGATCAAGACCATCATGCATCTTATGTTTAGGAGATTTCGGCTCAATCTTCGGCTGAGGAGAAAATGGAATAATACTGGCTGAAGGTGTTTCTGGGGATTGCAAAGTTTGAGAAGCAGTTGCCTGAGCTCTAAGACGACGCTTTCGTCGGCGTTCACGTGCAGAACGATTTCGTCTAGTCTTAGGAGGAAGTTGCGAAGATTGAGGAGGTGGAATGTTCTCATCCTTATCACTTGGGTGTTTAGGTTGTGATCTCTTAGATTGAACAATAAGAGAAGAGGAAGGTCTCTTCTCTCCATAAGATGAAGGAGGAGGAACTGCTCCATATAAGGGAGGAATATTTGGTTTAGGAAGGAGACCAAGTCCATCATGACGAGGAGGGATAGGTCTACTTTTAGAGAGTTTATTAGTCATAGGCATAGTCACATCCATAGGGATGGGTTGGGAATCTTCTTGAGGAAAGACATTAGTTTTATCTTTCAAAGGAAGAACTTCCTTCTCAAGAACGATAGGAATGTCAATTTTGGGTGTTCTAGGTTCACTTAGAGATAGGATCATATCTTTCTTCCACTTTTGATAAGATTTGAAGAGATGATCACTTCGCGGAGGAAGAGATTGGAATTGTTTAGGCCAAAAGTAATCAATAGGAACGCTAGAAGTTCTTTCAGCTGGTTTAAAGAGACTATGATTGACAGTAACAACTTCACCATTATGGGGAAATTTCAAACACTTGTGAATAGGAGAAGCAATAGCTTTCATGGAAGATAGCCAAGGATAGCCTAGCTTCACACGAAATTGTTTGGATGATGGAATAATAGCAAAGTCCACATCAAGGGATTTGTTATGGACCTCAATAGGTAATATAATAGAACCAATTGCAGGAGAAGAAAATGCATCAAATAGTTTCACAACCACATTTGTTTCATCATACATCACTTGATTCAATTGCAAAGTAAAAAGAAATTCTTCGGTAATGATATTAACTATAGAAGAAGGATCAATAAGCACTCCACGGCAAGGTGTATTCTTGACTTTTGCAACTATATATAAAGGACCCTCAGGTGCCCTAATAGTTTCACTAGAATCAAAGGTGATGGAAGGTTCTTTAGGGATTTTCTGCTGCTCTACAAAGTTAATCACATTCGGAGTCATGGACCCAAGATCATCAGGTGAGATAGAGGAATCAGTGGTATCAATCGCATTAGAGGTATGAGAAGGTAATGGATCAGTAAAAATATGAAGATTTTGGTTAGGAGGAGCTACAGATGTGTTGCTTTTATCATTCACACCAGAAACAGAGATAATATTATTATCAATCAAATCTTGAATTTTACCTTTTAAAGCAAAACATTTTTCAGTATCATGCCCAGGATGACGATGAAATTGACAAAAAGATTTGTTATCAAAATAGGGTGAATTAATCTTTGCAGGATCTATTTGCCTTATAGGAGGAAGAGTAAGCACATTTTGTTCCAATAACTTATTCATAATACTATGCAATGATTCATTCAAAGGAGTAAACTTTCTTTCTTTCTTGAAAAACTTAGAAATAGGAGGCACACCTGATGCCGCATTCACATTGTTGTTGATGATGTTTTCATTGAATTTAATGGTCTCTCTGTTCGGTTTAAACTTCCCAAATGGTTGTTGACTACTATCACCCTTATCACTCGGAGCCATAGGATTTGCTTGTTCCATTTGACTCACAGTCAGTTGATAATTGTGAAGAGTTGCGCACAACTGTTGGAAAGAAGTAAACTCAGAAAACAGAAGTTTTTCTCTAATATCTTTTTGTAAATTAGAAATAAAGATTCTTTTAATATCATTGTCAGGCACTAGAAAAGAAATTTGAGCATACAAATGCGTATATCTGTAGCGTCCTAAAATTACGACACTTGCAATTTCGACCGCATTTGGGTCTTCACGATGGCGACACAACACTAAACTTGAATGGAGACCCCGAAACTTGCTCATGACACCAAAAACTGCATTTTTCCAGCACCCTGGCCTGATCCTCCTTGCACCCTGCTGTCCCGGGAGGTGGGACCAGAGCGCCCACCGCCCTGGTCCCTGGCCCTATTTTGGGCCCGGTCTCCTATGGGACTTCGGGCCTTTTTGTTTGCAAATTGGAAAATAACATTTCCTGGTCGGCCTAAGGTCGGGAAAATCAGTCTTTTAACCCTAATTGATAAGTATATAAACTACATTTTCCTCTTTCATTCGATATGATGGAAAAAGCGTGGAAACTATACTCAAGCATTCAAGCATTCAAGCATTCCTTCAAGCAATTGATCATTCTAAGTCTCCATTCAAGGATAAGTGTTGCATTCAAGACAAGGATTCAACCATTGAAGAGGAGATCACTTACAACACATTACATGCTACAACATACAACATACAACAAACAACAACATCTATACCTTCGCACATAAGGATACAAACATCCTTACAACAAGGTACTAGTACTTGTTTTACATTACATTTACAGCATTTCTCATTTCTTGGTTAATTACAAAACCAGGGTTTGACCTAAGGGCAAACCCCTAATCCCTAACCCCCCAATCGTCTTCACTTTTCTGTGTGTAGGTTGCAGGTACGCAGCTGAAATTGAAGATCTGGAATCCTTGTGCAGAGACGAACAGATCCCCCTTCGTTTCGCGGATTTTTCGGAAGACCGTGTGCACGCCGGGTGCCATCGTCCCGTCAACTTTTGCTCAAATTTGCAGGACAGCACCGTCTCGACATTTTACTGCTAATTCCAGGTCCGCAGCTTCATATCATATCCCTATTTCAGTTTATAAGCAAGTCTTTATCACTTTCTATGCATTCCTAGTTCAATCTTTCCATCTACATTCTTTACAAAAGAGGGTATCCTTGCTATCACAAACCCTTGAAACTCATATAGAATCCAATCTTGCATTGCGTGGGATTGGATCTTGTGGGTTTCAACCCCTCTTTTGAATGTAAAGTCCCTCCTAAGTGAAAACCATCAACCCTAGTGACTCCCCCTTCTCTCTCCTTGGAGTTGAGGAGGGGAGAACGACTAGGGTTCGATTTTTCCGCTTTACATTTTGGTGAACCTGACGTGAACATCCTTTCTAATTATTCATAGTTAGATCTGAAAATTGGATTCCTTGATTACATTTCCATGTTTGATCTTTGGCAAAATTTTAGAGGTTAATTGCATAAAAACCCTAAATTTTCTTTTTAAGTAATTAAATTTGTGAAATGTTTAATTGTTAATGCTTGTTTCAGATCTGCCCTTCTATTACAAATTATCAATTCATATTTGTGCTTTGATTTTAAAAATTAAGTGGTTAAGTGTCAAAACCCTAATTTTTTAAACCCTCTTGATTCAACCTTTGACTGATAATTTCACTAATCAAAACATCTCCAAATCGGCTGTAACTTTGGATTCCGCAATAAAATCACAATATCTTTCATCCCTGAAAATTTGAAAAAAAGTTGCGAGGACCGTGTGCACTCCGAGCGCCATCATCCCCGACATTTTTTCCGAAATTTCGGGAGCGAGATCTTATTGTATTTTCCTGCTAAAATCCAAAATTTTGGCTGATTTTATTAATTTTAACACCTTCAAAATTACAGTCAAAGTTGGTCTAGTGATTGCTTGGATTGAGGCTTCTAATCATTCAAAAATTGTTGAAATTGAAATTTGTGTCAAAATTGTGTTTCTTACAGTCCTAAATCTGAAAAGTGTCTTAGCATTCATTCGAAATTTCAGTGATTTATTCAAATTCTTGCAATTTGTGACTTTTGAAATTAAGTGCTTAATTACAACAACTTTGATTTCCGCTTTCAGAATTGAATTTTGTGTGAAATTGAGTCAATTTTCAAATTTCAAAACTTGCATTGCTCTTAACATTCCCTTTAAAATCATAAAATTCAAAATTTTAGTTTCCCTCTCTTTTTCAAAATTCAAATTTTGCATTTTTCGACAATCTGGGTAGGGTTCAATTTTGAGATTGCAACTTTAATTTGGCCTATCTACAGATCGTAAAATCACTCAATTTTTTCAGGTTAGCTGTAAAATCATCATAACTTTCATCCCTGCAAATTTTGAAAAAAGTTGCGAGGACCGTGTGCACTCCGAGCGCCACGGTCCCGGACATTTTTTCCGAAATTTCGGGAGACTGTCATGATTGCATTTAACAGCTTAAATCTAGAAGATTGGCTGGTTTTACTGAAATTTGCTACCTCTAAAATTCAAAATATTCTCTCTCTTTAGTGCATGAGTTTTACAACAATAAGTCCTACTTACACTATTCCCGTTAGACGAAGCCTTAGAATTAAGTCCTTCCAAGGTTTAATTACTGAGGAGATGGAACCTAATTTGAATGGTCTTTTTAACGAGGACATGGGTAATTCCTCTAATCCTCTTAATGATGAAGAAGCTCTCCATGAGGTTTCTGTAGAACAACTTTCAAAATTAGATAACCAATTTGACGATTTTCGACAATGGATGTCTCAAGAATACCTTGATAGTCAAGCTCTTCCTTTAATTGAGGGTCTAAAACGTATGCTTCAAAGTGATAAGAATGGAATTGATATTTTGCGTGGTATTGCACACATTGTGGATTCAAATGTGATGCCTATGAAAAGTTGTGTCGAAACCTTAGGTTATACACAACCTCCTACTCAAGACAATCATTCTATTCCTTTGACAACTCCTATTGCTAGTATACCTACTTTTACATCAAACATAATGACTACTTCAATACAAGACATTCCTCCTATGATCACTAATCATGGGGGCAATCCCTCTTCTTCAATTAACCCTCTTCCTTCATTCAATCCAACTTCTTCATTCATTCCTTCAATGAGTGTTCCTCTTGTATCTCCACAAATGAACATGACGCAAGGGGGCAATTCATTTAACCCTTCCATTCCTCCTTGTAGTGTTCCTCCTGTCCAATCATCTCCTATGACTAATTATCATAGTGTCCCACCACCTTACTCTCTACCTTCTTTCAATAACATAACACCTCCATCACAATCTAACACGTCTAATATGAACTCTTCGACTGAAGCGACCATTAACAATCTTGCACAAACTGTCTCTTCTTTACAGCAACAAATTGCTTCTATGAATCAATCTAAGTTTAGTGTGCCCACATTTGATGTTGCGAGCCCACTTTCTCTTGACATTGTTTGAGCTATTCCCCCTAAACATGTTGAAATTCCACATTTGGAGCTTTATAATGGTAAGGGTGATCCTCTAACACATGTTAAGACCTTTCAAACAATATGTACTGATTTTGCTTATGACCAAAGGTTGCTTGCAAAACTGTTTACTAGAACATTAAGAGACAAAGCCCTACAATGGTATTGCTCGTTGTCTTCCTATTCTATTACTTCTTTCGAACAACTTGCAAATGCTTTCATTCAACAATTTCAAAACAATATAAGTCCTAAAGTTACTTTGATTGATTTAATGCATTGTAAACAAGGTGTTAAAGAAAAAGTGACTGATTTCATTGGTAGATATAAGCATTTGTATGCTCAAATTTCTTTTCCAGTGCCTGACAATGATATTCAAAGAATCTTTATTTCTAATTTACAAAAAGACATTAGAGAAAAACTCCTGTTTTCTGAGTTTACTTCTTTCCAACAGTTGTGCGCAACTCTTCACAATTATCAACTGACTGTGAGTCAAATGGAACAATCACATCCTATGACTCCGAGTGATAAGGGTGATAGTAGTCAACAACCATTTGCGAAGTTTAAACCGAACAGAGAGTCCATTAAATTCAATGAAAACATCATCAACAACAATGTGAATGTAGCATCAGGTGTGTCTCCTATTTCTAAGTTTTTCAAGAGAGAAAGAAAGTTTACTCCTTTGAATGAATCATTGCATAGTATTATGAATAAGTTATTGGAACAAAATGTGCTTACTCTTCCTCCTATAAGGCAAATTGATCCTCCAAAGATTAATTCACCCTATTTTGATAACAAATCTTTTTGTCAATTTCATCGTCAACCTAGGCATGATACTGAAAAATGTTTTGCTTTAAAGGGGAAAATTCAAGATTTGATTGATAATAATACTATCTCTGTTTCTGGTGTGAATGATAAAGGAAATACATCTGTAACTCCTCCTAACCAAAATCTTTAGATTTTCACTGATCCATTACCTTCTCATACCTCTAATGCGATTGATACTACTGATTCCTCTGTCTCACCTGATGATCTCGTGTCTATGACTCCGAATGTGATTAATTTTGTAGAGCAACAGAAAATCCCTAAAGAACCTTCCATCACATTTGATTCCAATGAAACTATCAGGGCACCTGATGGTCCTTTATATATAGTTGCAAAAGTCAAGAACACACCTTGCCGTGGAGTGCTTATTGATCCTTCTTGTATGGTTAATGTCATTACTTAAGAATTTCTTTTTACTTTGCAATTGAATCAAGTGATCTATGACAAAACAGATGTGGTTGTCAAACTATTTGATGCATTTTCTTCTCCTGCAATTGGTTCTATTACATTACCTATTGAGGTCCGTAACAAATCCCTTGATGTGAACTTTGCTATTATTCCATCTTCCGAACAATTTCGTGTGAAGCTTGGCTATCCTTGGCTATCTTCCATGAAAGCTATTGCTTCTCCTATTCACAAGTGTTTGAAATTTCCCCATAATGGTGAAGTTGTTACTGTCAATCATAGTCTCTTTAAACCAGCTGAAAGAACTTCTAGCGTTCCTATTGATTACTTTTGGCCTAAACAATTCCAATCTCTTCCTCCGCGAAGTGATCATCTTTTCAAATCTTATCAAAAGTGGAAAAAAGATATGATCCTTTCTCTAAGTGAACCTAGAACACCCAAACTTGATATTGCTATCATTCTTGAGAAGGAAGTTCTTCCTTTGAAAGATAAAACTAATGTCTTTCCTCAAGAAGATTCCCAACCCATCCCTATGGATGTGACTATGCCTATGATTAATAAACTTCCTAAAAGTAGACCTATCCCTCCTCGTCATGATGGACTTGGTCTCCTTCCAAAACCGAGTATTCCTCCCTTATATGGAGCAATTCCTCCTCCTTCCTCTTATGGAGAGAAGAGACCTTCCTCTTCTCCTATTGTTCAGCCTAAGAGACCACAACCTAAACACCCAAGTGATAAGGATGAGAACATTCCTCCTCCTCAATCTTCTCAACTTCCTACTAAGACTAGACGAAATCGTTCTGCACGTGAACGCCGGCGAAAGCGTCGTCTTAGAGCTCAAACTTTGCAATCCCCAAAAACACCTTCAACAAGCATTATTCCATTTTCTCCTCAGCCGGAAATTGAGCCAAAATCTCCTAAACATAAGATGCATGATGGTCTTGATCATGTGCGAGTTAAAGATCCTATTTTTATAAATCTTGATGATGATATAGATGAAAATGTTATTCATGATGAAAATGCTACTTCTCCTGTTCATTCTGATAGTGAATATGAACTTGTTGATATTGATAACCATTTATCTAATGAATTTTCTAAAGCACTTATCCTAGCTCCTAGACAAGAACACCGTGGCTTGGGATATGAACATAGCCCTTGTTTGGATCTTGTGATAGCTCCATCTGCTGTGTTGGATGTTCCTCCTCTAGCGTGTTCCCTGCCTTCCCGAAATACTGATCAGCAAGATCGGGGGGTAGATGACGTGCTAGACTAGTTTCATTAGCATAGAAGATTCTCTCCTCCTCTCTTTCGTTACTTCTTCTATATGTTATTCTCATTCTTCTATTTGTTGTCCTTAGTATTGTCTACTTGAGGATGATGCAAAGCATTGAGATCTCTCGATCTCTCTCATGTTGACTCAAAAGACACATGTGTTCCCTTCTTCTAGGTGACCTTCCTTGATTGGGGAATGAAGAACAATTATGCATACATACATATGATATACATGAGTTATCATACAGCATACTGACCCCGAGGAAAGCGAAGTCACCTTGTGCTTTGTGTTTTATGTCTATTATCCTTGGGCTTATCTCACACTTGGGGGCTAAATCCTTGTGATAACGTGCTCCTTTCCCTTTTTCATTTTCTTATATGTATCACTACCTTAAAGCAATCCCCCCCGGTGAGGCGTGTGCGATCACTTTAATGTAGGGGGGCATACATCCCGTTCATATCTTTTCAAGATACTTGAAAATTTCTTGACAAATTTAGCTTTGCCTTGAAAATTTTTGATATCTTTCTTGCATGACTCATAGTGAGGGAACCTTGCTACTGACAGTCATGGTTCTCCCTCATGATCTTCCCTTTTACCTTGTCAATCGAAGTCGTAAGATCCTTAGTCCACTGGGGGCTTGGTGTATCTTGCCTCCTTGACGTGGTGAAAGTTTTTCAATGTTGTTTCCTTGTACTTTATCGGAAGTATCAGCGTACGCTTATACTCCCTCTAAAGTGGGGGCTAAATGTAGCGTCCTAAAATTGCGACACTTGCAATTTCGACCGCATTTGGGTCTTCACGATGGCAACGCAACACTAAACCTGAATAGAGACCCCGAAACTTGCTCATGACACCAAAAACTGCATTTTTCCAGCACCCTGGCCTGATCCTCCTTGCACCCTGTTGTCCCGGGAGGTGGGACCAGAGCGCCCACCGCCCTGGTCCCTGGCCCTATTTTGGGCCCGGTCTCCTATGGGACTTCGGGCCTTTTTGTTTGCAAATTGGAAAATAACATTTCCTGGTCGGCCTAAGGTCGGGAAAATCAGTCTTTTAACCCTAATTGACAAGTATATAAACTACATTTTCCTCTTTCATTCGATATGATGGAAAAAGCGTGGAAACTATACTCAAGCATTCAAGCATTCAAGCATTCCTTCAAGCAATTGATCATTCTAAGTCTCCATTCAAGGCTAAGTGTTGCATTCAAGACAAGGATTCAACCATTGAAGAGGAGATCACTTACAACACATTACATGCTACAACATACAACATACAACAAACAACAACATCTATACCTTCGCACATAAGGATACAAACATCCTTACAACAAGGTACTAGTACTTGTTTTACATTACATTTACAGCATTTCTCATTTCTTGGTTAATTCCAAAACCGGGGTTTGACCTAAGGGCAAACCCCTAATCCCTAACCCCCCAATCGTCTTCGCTTTTCTGTGTGTAGGTTGCAGGTATGCGGCTGAAATTGAAGATCTGGAATCCTTGTGCAGAGACGAACAGATCCCCCTTCGTTTCGCGGATTTTTCGGAGGACTGTGTGCACGTCGGGCGCCATCGTCCCGTCAACTTTTGCTCAAATTTGCAGGACAGCGCCGGCTCGACATTTTACTGCTAATTCCAGGTCCGCAGCTTCATATCATATCCCTATTTCAGTTTATAAGCGAGTCTTTATCACTTTCTATGCATTCCTAGTTCAATCTTTCCATCTACATTCTTTACAAAAGAGGGTATCCTTGCTATCACAAACCCTTGAAACTCATATAGAACCCAATCTTGCATTGCGTGGGATTGGATCTTGTGGGTTTCAACCCCTCTTTTGAATGTAAAGTCCCTCCTAAGTGAAAACCATCAACCCTAGTGACTCCCCCTTCTCTCTCCTTGGAGTTGGGGAGGGGAGAACGACTAGGGTTCGATTTTTCCGCTTTACAATATCTACCAATGAAATCAGTCACTTTTTCTTTAACACCTTGTTTACAATGCATTAAATCAATCAAAGTAACTTTAGGACTTATATTGTTTTGAAATTGTTGAATAAAAGCATTTGCAAGTTGTTCGAAAGAAGTAATAGAATAAGAAGGAAACGAGCAATACCATTGTAGGGCTTTATCTCTTAATGTTCTAGTAAACAGTTTTGCAAGCAACCTTTGGTCATAAGCAAAATCAGTACATCTTGTTTGAAAGGTCTTAACATGTGTTAGAGGATCACCCTTACCATTATAAAGCTCCAAATGCAGAATTTCAACATGTTTAGGGGGAATAGCTCGAACAATGTCAAGAGAAAGTGGGCTCGCCACATCAAATGTGGGCACACTAAACTTAGATTGATTCATAGAGGCAATTTGTTGATATAAAGAAGAGACAGTTTGCGCAAGATTGTTAATGGTCGCTTCAGTCGAAGAGTTCATATTAGACGTGTTAGATTATGATGGAGGTGTTATGTTATTGAAAGAAGGTAGAGAGTAAGGTGGTGGGACACTATGATAGTTAGTCATAGGAGATGATTGGAAAGGAGGAACACTACAAGGAGGAATGGAATGGTTAAATGAATTGCCCCCTTGCGTCATGTTCATTTGTGGAGATGTAATAGGAACACTCATTGAAAGAATGAATGAAGAAGTTGGATTGAATGAAGGAAGAGGGTTGATTGAAGAAGAAGGATTGCCCCCATGACTAGTGATCATAGGAGGAATGTCTTGTATTGAAGTAGTCATTATGTTTGATGTAAAAGTAGGTATACTAGTGTAGCGTCGTAAATTGTACGCACTTGCTAGGGTGGTACAATTTCACACCTACTTTAGCACCCGCCTTAGTGCATTTTACATTTTGCATTGCATTTCTCCTTTAGCACTTAATTAATCAAATTAATTAGGTCTAAGGTCCTATTTCATCATCCTTCACATCATAAAGTCGGGCCCTTTCATTAAAGTGTGCCCCTTTTTCATGTTATTCCTCCAATACATCATCTAATCAAAAACCCTAATTAAGTCCTATTTTGAGCTTGGGGGCTTGATTTCGGGGGTCAAAACATCTCAAAATCACCTGTAACTTCGGGTTTCTCTCTAAAATCATCATATCTGACGGGCCTGAAAATTTGGTGAAAAGTTGCCGAGACCATGGCGCCCGGAGTGCACACGGTCCCGGACATTTTTCCCGATATTTTAGGAGCACGATCCAATCATAAAATAAAGCTTAACCCCAAGAAATTGGCAGGAGATTCAATCTCTAGGTCGGCCAAAAGACGAAATTACGACCTAGGGGTTCATACATAATAGCTCTCTTTCTTCATTTGAAAGGATCCGAATTTTGTTTTCAGGAACCTCATATGCAGCGAAAGAGCAGATCTTTGAAAACTTCAACAACATTCAACATCCCTCTATCAAGCATTTTATCAATTCTATTCATCCATTTAGGGCTTGGAAGACATTGAAGAACAATAGGAGATTACCGACTGAAGATTGGCTTGTACCCCTCCCTTGGGGGTTGGGTATGATTTCATGTTGTTTTCATGTCTTTGCATAAGCTTCAATATCTCATTTATTCATGCTTTAGATCACTTTGCATCTTGATTTAGAGCATTTACATTATCATTTACAAGCAATTAGGGTTTACTTTCTAGGTTGCTCTAGTTTGCTTACTTGCATTTTAGATCTTGCACACACACAAGGTCTGCACACACATTATTTTTACAATACAACTTGGCTATTCGTGGAGGTGGAAATCACCGAAGCGGGAGTTTGACTAAGGCAAAACCCTATATAGCCGCCCAAACACCTTTTTCAGATACAAGTGCAGGTTTCGGGACTCGGACGACGCCGCAGGTTGCAGATTCGGGAAAAGCAAGTTGAGACAGCACCCCACACCAAATTGCAGAGCAAAAAACCAGAACAGGGGCGTGGGGCGCCCTAGTCCTGCCAGGACAAGGGCGCTAGGCGCCCTGGTCCTCCTGACAGACAGCATTTTCAGACAGTTTTCCAGAGTGCAAAACAGCAGTTTCAGGTGCAGTTCCGGGATAGAATCAGGACAGTGGCGCCCGCGCCCCCGTCCCGAACATTTTCAGTCAAATTTTGACTCCGGGTACGCATCTGCATTCTTGTCTTGTCTTTACAGCTTTCCCTTGTTTAAGTTCAATTCTGCAATCTTGTTATTAGTTCATACTTGCATTTTAGGGTTAGGAATTGAACTTGCATAATCTTACCTTTCAATTACAACAAAGGAATAGAAATCCTAATAGATAGCCCATGGCTCTCTCTTTCACAAAAAATAGCCAATTGTGTGATACCTCTAGGCTCTTTCGTATTCCGTAATGTGTGTCAAAAGGTAGGGTTAGGGCATAATAACCTAGTCTCGCTTTTTCCCCCACACATTTTGGTGAACCCGACGTGAATCTATCATTGCTTCCTCTTGCATTGCATTTGTTAGATCTAGATCTAGATTTAGTATGTTTTCGTTTCATTTTCATTAAAAAAAAAAAAAAAAAAAAAAAGAGTGTGTTTCTTTGCATTGTGTGTTTAAATTTCATGCCACTTTTATTTCAAAATGTCAGACTTTTATTTGCAAAATGTTCATGCTTATGATGATTATTATGAGTATAGCCAAGATGAATTAGATGAAGCTTTAGATGAGTTTTTGAACCCTAAAGATGCCAAACCTTCATTTTACCAAAAACTCATAAACCTTGTTACTATGCCATTTCGTTGTGATGAGAAAGATAAGTTGAATGATTCCTCTCAAGGGTACATTCCTATCAACTCTTCCACTAAATCTAGTAACATGGTTGTTTTCAACAATCCCCTCTATGAAGAGATATCTCCTTTTGAACCAAAAGATAAACCTTTTGATAGCTATGATCATACTTTGTTGGATGATGCTCTTGATGACTTTGTGGCTTTATCAAAATCTTTAAACAAGAACAAGACTTCTAAATTGGTTAACATGATAAACCTGAATGGGCATAATAAGCCTCTCTTTGAAGTCCAAGGTGCTTATCCTTCTCCCACCTTTCAAGTTCCTAAATCACCTCTCCTTACTGTCCAAGGAGGGTATGATCATGATTCCTTTCGTACTCCGAATAAACCAATCATCACTGTGCAAGGAAGAAAACCTATAAGTCCTTATAGTTATGCCAAGAAAATAACTAGAGAGAGTTATCATGCGGTTGCCCATACTTATCATACCAGAAATAACAGGCAGCCTAGTCCTCCTCCGGTTACTCCAGTTTCTCTTCCGAATCCTCAACCAATTCTTCTGCCAGCTCCACGTATTTCACAAGTTCTTAGTAAGGAATATGATCTCATAGAACAACTTAAAGCTACCCCTGCTAAGATATCCCTTTGGGATTTGATTCAAACTTCTTCCGCTCATCATGGAATGTTAGAAGATGCCTTGAAAGATTTGAATGCTCCTCCACCGAATACCTCTAGTAATATAGCATCTTTGGTTAACTCTGTGATGAATCCTAAAGCTCAAATTGTGTTTACCCAAGATGAGTTGCCTACTAGTGAAATTCAACATCAATATGATCCCTTGATGATTGTGGTTATCATGAAAGACACTGCTATAAGACGAACACTAGTAGATAATGGCTCTGGTCTTAATGTGTGTCGCATTAATCTTTTGCATAAGATGAATGTGGATACATCCCTAATTGAGCCGGACTCTCGTCCTATTCGAGGCTTTGATAATGTGGCTAAAACTTCATTAGGTACTATCACCTTACCCATCACAGTGGGGCCTGTTACTTTGCCTACTCCTATCCATGTTATGTCGGGAAATCTAACATACAACTTGTTATTAGGGAGACCTTGGATTCACAGTATGCAAGTTGTCCCCTCTACATTGCATAGACAAGTTAAATTTATCTATAACAATAAGACATATACCTTGATAGGTGATACTAATTTCCAAGCTTGCTTACAAACATCTACTTCCAAAGGGGGTTCTTCTAAGCCGTCCTCGTCTAGTGATGACTCTTTAAACAAGATACCTATCGATGAATCCTCGCTCTCTGATGATCAAAATTCTTTGGATGAGTATGGAGCTCCTGAAGAAGACTCTTCTCGACTTGAAACTACACATAAGAAGGATTTTGATCCTGAGAAGGTTCTCACAGACGACGATTGGGGATCCCTTGATTTTAATCCCACCTTTGTAGGTGAATATAAGGTTCCTTCTAGAGAGCTTAAAGTTGAAAAGAAGGAAGAAGCTCAAAATCAATCAACATTACCTGAGCCTATGAGCAATAATTTTGTGGCTGCTTCTCAAACTTCTTCTCCTCACACCTCTAATTCTGAAGAGTTTGACTCTTTGTCTTATGAAAAACCGCCTTCTCTTTCTGAAATCGTTGATCGTTATGGTCGTGGTTTTCGCATTTTTGCTAAGCATGGGTATCATGGAAATGGTTGTGGCGCTCACGAACAAGGGATAAAAGTTCCTCTAGAGAATAATCTTCACAATTATGCCTTTGGACTTGGCTACAATCCCTGCAAGCGCACTAAAGCTTCTAAGAGACCATGTATTAGTGTTAATGCTATTTCTACATCTCTATCAATGCAACACCCCGAGTACATTGATGAGGATCCTTCGTGTGCCTGTGCTTTGGATGTTTTTCCTACCGATGATGCTTTAGCTAAGTTTTTAGGAGCATATGATACTCTTCCTCGTTATCATCACAATAGGGGACTCCCTTATTGTTTGAACACTGAAGCCTATTTTGGAAAAGAGATTGATAATGATGAGATTGTGAAAGAATTCCCTCAATTAAAGGATACTCCTCAACAAAGTAATCTTCTCATAAGTGACACCACTAATGTTAAGATGGATCCTTGCAATGAAGAAAAAGTTATTAAAATTGGAAAATGTTTGGATGAAGAGGAACAAAAACAATATGGAGATTTATTGCATGAATTCCCCGAGATCTTTGCTTGGACATACTCTGACATGCCTGGTATAGATCCTAAGATTGTTACTCATAACATTGTCTTAGTTCCTGATGCTAAGCCCGTGAAACAAAAGATTCGAAAAATGAATCCTAAGGTGGCTCTGCTTGTTAAGGTTGAGATTGAAAAGTTATTGGAGGCTGGATTTATCCGCCCTATTGATTATTCCCCGTGGATTTCAAATATTGTCGATGTGGCTAAACCAGATAATAAAATAAGAATGTGTACAGACTTTCAAGATTTAAATAAGGCTTCTTTAAAAGATGATTTCCCTCTTCCAAACATTTACATGATAGTTGATTCTACGGCAGGACATGCCTTGTTATCCTTCATGGATGGTTTTTCAGGATACAATCAAATTTACATTAACCCTCAAGATCAATTCAAAACTGCTTTCACCACTCCTTGGGGTACGTTTTGTTGGATAATGATGCCTTTTGGACTTAAAAATGCTGGTGCAACTTATCAACGAGCGATGACCCTTATCTTTCATGATTATATGCATAAGATTTTAGAGGATTATGTTGATGATATTTTGGCCAAATCCATTCTTCGCATAGATCATATTAAAATCCTTCGTCAAATCTTTGAAAGAATTCATAAATATCACATGTGCTTGAATCCCCGAAAATGTGTTTTTGGTATGGATAGTCGAAAACTATTAGGATTCATAGTTTCGCATCGTGGGATTGAGGTGGATACTAAGAAAATAGATGCTATTGTCAACATGCCACCTCCTAGAAATGTGTCTCAACTCAAAAGCTTACAAGGAAAGATTCAAGCTATTCGTAGGTTTGTATCTCAACTTGCGGATCGCACTTTTCCTTTTACTCAGCTTCTCAAAAAAAATATCACTTTTCAATGGAATGAAGATTGTCAGCAAGCATTTGAAGATTTAAAAGTGTATCTGGCTAATCCTCCTATCCTTCGACCGGCCGAACCTTCTCAACCCTTCCTTCTTTATACAGCTACTTCCTCTCATGCTCTTGCAGCATTATTGGCACAACATGATAAAGATGGTAAGGAGTGTCCGGATTATTATATAAGTCGTACCTTACTCGATTATGAGACTCGATATTCTGCGATAGAAAGACAATGCTTGGCCTTGGTGTTTGCGACTCAGAAATTGAGACATTATCCCTTAAATTCAGAAGTCCACGTCATGGTAAAGTTTGATCCTTTGAAGCATCTTTTCTCTAAAACTGATTTATCAGGACACCTAGCTAAGTGGGTTATGATGTTAACTGAATTTGACCTTAAATTTGTTTCACAAAGAGCAATTAAAGGGCAAGCGTTGACCGATCACCTAGCTGAGGCCCCTTCACCTTTCTCCTTCCCTAACCCTGAGTATTTTCCTAACGACTTCATTCTTTGTACAGAGAAAGATGAAACTTGGGAGTTATACTTTGACGGCTCTAAGTGTCGTACGAGATCGAGGGCAGGTGTTGTTCTGATTTCTCCTACAAAGAAGTCTATTCCCTTATCTTATCGTCTCAATTTCCTATGTACCAATAACATTGCTGAGTATGAGGCTCTTATAGCAGGAATAAAGGCAGCCTTAGCTCTGAATATAAAACACATACATATTTTTGGAGATTTTCAATTGATTATAAGACAAGTAACAGGACTATATCAAGCGAAACAAGACAAATTATCACAATATAAAGACCTTGCTATCTCTTTGTTACAAAAATTTGATTCTTACACCATGGAACCTGTTCCTCGAAAAGATAATCGACATGCGGACGCAATGGCATGTGTGGCTTCTTTGATATCTTTAGAGGACCCTATGGTTGATCTTAAATTTGTTATTCACAACCTTATTTCTCCAGCTATTGTAGATGATTCTAGCTTGGTGACATGTTGTGACTTTATTGATTTAGATGAATGGTATTCGCATATCGTAAGATACTTGACTGATGGTACCTTTCCTGATTCCGCTAATAGGAACACTAGGGCTAGAGTTCGCAAGCTGTCCGCTAGATATATCATTCTTTCTAATGTTCTTTACCGAAGGGGTTATAACGGTCTTCTCCTTCGTTGTCTTAACAAATCGGAAATCCCTATTGCCCTTGAAGAGGCCCATTCAGGTGCCTGTGGGGGGCATTTTGGAGGCAAATCCTTGGTTCAAAGGTTGCTTCGTATGGGATATTATTGGCAAACTATGCAGCAGGATTCTTTTTCATTTGTTAA
Source organism: Cryptomeria japonica (assembly GCF_030272615.1). Taxonomy (NCBI): domain Eukaryota; kingdom Viridiplantae; phylum Streptophyta; class Pinopsida; order Cupressales; family Cupressaceae; genus Cryptomeria; species Cryptomeria japonica. Next base: position 299,021,584 of record NC_081405.1, read on the forward strand.
GAAATGTCATCAATGTCAACAACACAATAATTTGATTCATGCTCCTGCCCAAGAACTTCGTTTTCATGTAGCTTCTTGGCCTTTCTCTGCATGGGGACTGGATCTTATTGGTAAAATCTCCCCTCCTTTATCTCAAGGACATACTTTCATTATAATCGCAACAGATTACTTTACAAAGTGGGTAGAAGTCGTTCCCCTTCGCTCTACTACTGCTGAAGTGATTTGTCGATTTCTTCTAGAAAACATTATTTCTTGATTTGGGATACCTTCCACTATAATCTCTGATAATGGGACATCATTTAAGAATAAGGACGTGAAGAAATTCCTCGAGAAGTATCATATCAAACATCGATTTTCTACACCATACTATCCTCAATCAAATGGTCAAGCCGAATCATCCAATAAGATAATTGAACAAATTCTTCATAAAACCGTGAATAAGCATGGTAAGGATTGGAGTACTCAGCTAATTTATGCTCTTTGGGCCTACCGAACGAACGTACGAATTGCTACCAGAACTACACCTTATAATTTTGTTTATAGTGCTGATGCTATTATGCCTTTAGAATTAGAGATTCCGTCACTTAGAGTTTCTCTCAAAGGTATAGTAGATGATGACGCTTATAGAGAACAAAGACTTCAACATCTTGAGATGCTTGATGAACAGCGTATAAATGCTCTTGAACATATTCAAGCGTATCACAAAACTCTACAACGAAGCTATAATGATAAAGTTATTCAACGTTCCTTCTCAGTGGGTGACTTAGTGCTCTATGAGAATCAGCGCAATGTGAATGCCTTGCCTAATTGGCTTGGACCGTATATTGTTATTGAAGATTATGGATCAGGTGCTTATAAAATAGCGGGTGTAGACGGTACGTCTCTTAAAGACCCTATAAACGCTATGCACTTGCGTAGATACTATGCTTAATTCCTCATTCCTTATCATTCATCTATTTCTTTTCTCACTTCTTCAAAATTGGATAATATGTTAGCATATCTTTGTTAGAGCAAATGGAATTAAATGATGTTTTGTTTAATCTATATTGCTTCGTTCCTGACAAGCGTGTTTCTTTACTTTATGGTTTGTCTTGAATTCATTTTATGTAAATTGCAAAAGATTTACATTTTTCATTATGTTGACATATTATACAATATCTTTATGTGTTAAGTTGAATCGTGTCATGTTGTGTTTAAATTCAAATTAAATCACATTAGTTATATGATTCTTAGGCTTAACACATATTTTTCTTCCCTATCATCAATGTAGTACTTGATTAAATATTTTAATCAAGTCACACATGTATCAATTTAATCATGGAGCATTGAGAAATCAATCACATGGAAATTAAATTCAGAACATACATGTACATCTACCAAATATATTAACTTTAATCAAAATACACATTGTTTTAGACATTAAAGATAACACGTTTGAGACAAAGAAGCATATATATGTGTGTGTGTGTGTGTGTGTGTGTGTGTGTGTGTGTGTGGATCAATATACAAAGGTAGGTCACTACACATCCAAAATGTGACCTACCCTACATCATAAGATCATCTCCTATCCCTAAGGCTGGTGGCTGGAGAGTGACCACTAGATGCTCCCTCCTGATCCGGCCATGCAGGTGGACCCATAGGGGTATACCGTGATATAGATCGTGAATGGCTCCGAGAGGAACTCCTACGATCCCTATCCATAAGGATCGCGCGATACGAGGTAGCCTCGGCCTGAGCTGCTGCTAGATCACGTTGTGCCCGTTGAAGGTCCTCTGATAGAGCTCGCTCTCTCTCCCTCCATATCTCTACCTGTACTCGAAATGGAGAAAATAAATCATCATGCCGACCCACGTTCCCTTGAGGTCTATAAGCAACCTGCGAGGAACTAGAGATCTGCGCCGTCGTGGAGATATCTGTCACTGCTTGCTGGATCAGAGACCGCCACTCCTGCACATTAGCTGTAGCAATAGAACAAAACATGTATTAGTACCATTTTATATCATCAAAACATCAATCAATCAATTTAAACCTACTATACCTAGATCTCCCTCACGCCAGTAGGGATCGTGATATGGTAGCATCTGTGACTGGGAACTACTAGGCTCCCCACGCTCAAATAATCTGTGCACGATGGGTGTAGGCTGGCCCGTACTAGAAACAGGTCTCCGTATCCTCATGTTCCCCCTTTTGGGGAATAAGAGGAGGATCCAGGGCTATGGTATCATCTCCTGAATGGTGGGGAGCAGCATCTGACCCCTCCTCATCATCTATATCCTCATCCTCATCCTCATCCTCATCCTCATCCTCATCCTCATCCTCACCTGCATCCTCGTTCTCCTCATCTATATCTGTGTCATCATCCTCCTCCTCGGCACTAGGCTGATCCCCTGTGGGTGGATCAGGATCTCCTGCCTCCTCATGACCCTCTCCCTCCTCCGACCTGGATCCCTGATCCTCATCTCGGTCTCCATGTCTCCATGGACCTGGATGGCCTGTCGAGTGATCTGGTGGAAAGATAGGCCCTGGGTATGATCTCATAAACCATGAGAGATACCTGCGCTATGCCCCGGGATCTGCAGCATAATCAGTGACCACATCCTGGTCGGACCCCTCTATATCTGAGTCTCGATATCATCTATCATAGGTCTCGCTACTGCTCTGGGTTTGGGAAGGACTCATGAGTGTCGAGTGTAGATGGGCACATCGGCTGGAACACACTACTTTAGCCCAAACTGCCTCCGTACTCGGTCAAAGTAGAATGGGACTACGATGTGTGGATATCGCCCTTTCAGTAGGCGGTTCCTCTGTAAACATGCTAACTGTCTCTCCATCCCATCCCATCTGTGCATCTACAGATATGGTCTCCACACAGTCACCTCAACTGTCAATCTGTCAAATGTCACTCTCCAATACAATAGATCTCCAAATCTCCACTCGCTAGTAAGTGGATAAGCAAATACCCTAGGTCGCTCGCTAGCTGCACTCATCGGATAGCCGACAAGCCTGGTGCATGTAAAGTGCTCAAATATCCACACATGCAGAAGTGTGCATGTCATCAAGCTGCAACCCAGTCCGAAAACATACTCCTCGAAGTCGTGATAGAGATGTGCAAGCATACTCCGACCCCAGGCGTATACTCTCCTATGTCTCTCCATGGCCCTGATGCACCATGTGAGACCCCCATGCATGTGCGTACCTCGCCCATTAGGGCAGACAGCTAGTGCAATGATGGCTATCATAAGACGTCTCATGAGGGGCACCTCTCCTGTAGGATGTAAGAGCCAGCTGACCATGATACGACCTCTCGTCTCACTCGACATGACTCTCCCTATGCAATATACCTGCTCCCTCTGATGATCCTCTACTGACCGATCGGTCGGATATGTCACGGTAGCTCCTCTGATCGGTAGGCGAAGAATGCAGTACACATCCTCAAGTGTCACCGTCATCTCCCCTACTGGAAGCTGGAACGTGCATGTGTCAGGATCCCATCGCTCCATGAGTGCCATCAGCATCGCGGGATGAAATCGAATGGCCGGCATAAGAATCATAGACCATAAACCCACAATCGACAATGTGTCTCTCTCTGCCTGAGTCAGCCGGGGAATCTGATCTCGCAAACTGCGAAGAATCTGATGAACCCTTTTCAATGAACATCCCTCATCAATACTCTCTTACACAATTTGTCGTAAGTAAACATGCTACCCTGATTCACCTCCCTAATAAGCAAGTCGAAACAGGGGGGGCATATAGCTACTCACAAATTTCATCACTTTCCTTAGTAAGCATTAGGTGATTTTGTGATCTAACGTGTGTTTTGTAGAGTGCGGTTCCTAACTGTGTACTGCAGATACCGCTGAGGGCTTCGTCCGACAACTTATGGATATATCCTTTTTCAAATGATGTTTACTTTCTGTACTTTAGCTTGCATATGCACGTAGTACTCATATGACCGCTAAAGTGGGGGCTAAATGTAGCGTCGTAAATTGTACGCACTTGCTAGGGTGGTACAATTTCACACCTATTTTAGCACCCGCCTTAGTGCATTTTACATTTTGCATTGCATTTCTCTTTTAGCACTTAATTAATCAAATTAATTAAGTCTAAGGTCCTATTTCATCATCCTTCACATCATAAAGTCGGGCCCTTTCATTAAAGTGTGCCCCTTTTCATGTTATTCCTCCAATACATCATCTAATCAAAAACCCTAATTAAGTCCTATTTTGAGCTTGGGGGCTTGATTTCGGGGGTCAAAACATCTCGAAATCACCTGTAACTTCGGGATTCTCTCTAAAATCATCATATCTGACGGCCCTGAAAATTTGGTGAAAAGTTGCCGGGACCATGGCGCCCGGAGTGCACACGGTCCCGGACATTTTTCCCGAAATTTTAGGAGCACGATCCAATCATAAAATAAAGCTTAACCCCAAGAAATTGGCGGGAGATTCAATCTCTAGGTCGGCCAAAAGACGAAATTACGACCTAGGGGTTCATACATAAGAGCTCTCTTTCTTCATTTGAAAGGATCCGAATTTTGTTTTCAGGAACCTCATATGCAGCAAAAGAGCAGATCTTTGAAGACTTCAACAACATTCAACATCCCTCTATCAAACATTTTATCAATTCTATTCATCCATTTAGGGCTTGGAAGACATTGAAGAACAATAGGAGATTACCGACTGAAGATTGGCTTGTACCCCTCCCTTGGGGGTTGGGTATGATTTCATGTTGTTTTCATGTCTTTGCATAAGCTTCAATATCTCATTTATTCATGCTTTAGATCACTTTGCATCTTGATTTAGAGCATTTACATTATCATTTACAAGCAATTAGGGTTTACTTTCTAGGTTGCTCTAGTTTGCTTACTTGCATTTTAGATCTTGCACACACACAAGGTCTGCACACACATTACTTTTACAATACAACTTGGCTATTTGTGGAGGTGGAAATCACCGAAGCGGGGGTTTGACTAAGGCAAAACCCTATATAGCCGCCCAAACACTTTTTTCAGATACAAGTGCAGGTTTTGGGACTCGGACGACGCCGCAGGTTGCAGATCCGGGAAAAGCAAGTCGAGACAGCACCCCACACCAAATTGTAGAGCAAAAGACCAGGACAGGGGCGTGGGGCGCCCTGGTCCTGCCAGGACAGGGGCGCTGGGCGCCCTGGTCCCTGGGACAGAGACGTTGGGCGCCCTAGTCCTCTTGACAGACAGCATTTTCAGACAGTTTTTCCATAGTGCAAAACAGCAGTTTCAGGTGCAGTTCCGAGACAGAATTAGGACAGTGGCGCCTGCGCTTGCGCCCCCGTCCCGAACATTTTCCGTCAAATTTTGACTCCCGGTACGCATCTGCATTCTTGTCTTGTCTTTACAGCTTTCCCTTGTTTAAGTTCAATTCTGCAATCTTGTTATTAGTTCATACTTGCATTTTAGGGTTAGGAATTGAACTTGCATTATCTTACCTTTCAATTACAACAAAGGAATAGAAATCCTAATAGGTAGCCCGTGGCTCTTTCTTTCACAAAAAGTAGTCAATTGTGTGATACCTCTAGGCTCTTTCGTATTCCGTAATGTGTGTCAAAAGGTAGGATTAGGGCATAATAACCTAGTCTCGCTTTTTCCCCCACATAACTAGCAATAGAAGTTGTCAAAGGAATAAAATGATTAACTTGAGTAGGAGGTTGTGTATAACCTAAAGTTTTGGCACAACTTTTCATAAGCATCACATTCGAATCCACAATGTGTGCAATACCACGCAAAATATCAATTCCATTCTTATCACTTTGAAGCATACGTTTTAGACCCTCAATTAAAGGAAGAGCTTGACTATCAGGGTATTCTTGAGACATCCATTGTCGAAAATCATCAAATTGGTTATCCAATTTTGAAAGTTGTTCTACAGAAACCTCATGGAGAGCTTCTTCATCATTAAGAGGATTAGAGGAATTACCCATGTCCTCGTTAAAAAGGCCATTCAAATTAGGTTCCATCTTTTCGGTAATTACACCTTGGAAGGACTTAATTCTAAGGCTTCGTCTAATGGGAATAGTGTAAGTAGGACTTATTGTTGCAAAACTCATGCACTAGAGAGAGAGAGAGATTTTGAATTTTAGAGGTAACAAATTTCAATAAAATCAGTCAATCTCCTAGATTTAAGCTGTTAAATGCAATCAGGACAATCTCCCAAAATTTCGAAAAAAATGTCCGGGACCGTGGCGAACGGAGTGCACACGGTCCTCGCAACTTTTTTCGAAATTTTCAGGGATGAAAGTTATGATGATTTTAAAACTAATCTAAAAAAATTGAGTGATTTTACGATCTGTAGATAGGCCAAATTAAAGTTGCAATCTCAAAATTGAACCCTACCAAGATTGTTGAAAAATGCAAAATTTGAATTTTGAAAAAGAGAGGGAAACTGAAATTTTGAATTTTATGATTCTAGAAGGAATACTGAAAGCAATGCAGGCTTTGAAATTTAAAAGTTGACTCAATTTCATGCAAAATTCGAATTTGAAAGCGGAAATCAAAGTTGTTGCAATTAAACACTTAATTTCAAAAGTCACAAACTGCAAAAATTTGAATAAAGCACTGAAATTTCGAATGAATGCCAACACACTTTTCAGATTTAGGATAGTAAGGAACACAATTTTGATACAAATTTCAATTTCAACAATTTTTGAATGATTAGAAGCCTCAATCCAAGCAATCGCTAAACCAACTTTGACTTTAATTTTGAAAGTGTTAAAATTGATAAAATCAGCCAAAATTTTGGATTTTAGCAGAAAAATACAGTAAGATCTAGCTCCCGAAATTTCGGAAAAAATGTCGGGGACGATGGCGCTCGGAGTGCACACGGTCCTCGCAATTTTTTTCCAAATTTTTAGGGATAAAAGATATTGTGATTTTATTGCAGAATCCAAAGTTATAGCCGATTTGGAGGTGTTTTGATTAGTGAAATTATCAATCAAAGGTTGAATCAAGAAGGTCTTAAAAATTAGAGTTTTGACATTTAACCACTTAATTTTCAGAATTAAAGCACAAATATGAATTGACAATTTGCAATAGAAGGGTAGATCTGAAACAAGCATTAACAATTAAATATTTCACAAGTTTAATTACTAAAAAGAAAATTTTAGGGTTTTTATGCAATCAACCTCTAAAATTTGCAAAAGATCAAACATGGAAATATAATTAGGAAAGCAAAAATTTCAGATCTAACCATGAATAATCAGAATGAGGATGTTCATGTCGGGTTCACCAAAATGTAAAGCGGAAAAATCGAACCCTAGTCGTTCTCCCCTCCCCAACTCCAAGGAGAGAGAAAGGGGGAGTCACTAGGGTTGATGGTTTTCACTTAGGAGAGACTTTACATTCAAAAGAGGGGTTGAAACCCACAAGATCCAATCCCACACAATGCAAGATTGGATTCTATATGAGTTTCAAGGGTCAAGACATCAAGGATACCCTCTTTTGTAAAGAATTTAGATAGAAAGATTGAACTAAGAATGCATGTAAAGTAGAAAAGATTCGCTTATAAACAGAGATAGGGATATGGGATGAAGCTGCGGACCTGGAATTAACAGTAAAATGTCGAGACGGTGCTGTTCTGCAAATTTGAGCGAAAGTTGATGGGACGATGGCGCCCGGTGTGCACACGGTCCTCCGAAAAATCCGCGAAACGAAGGGGGATCTGTTCGTCTCTGCACAAGGATTCCAGATCTTCAATTACAACCGCGTACCTGCAACCTACACACAGAAAAGAGAGGACGATTGGGAGGTTAAGGATGAGGGGTTTGCCTTTAGGTCAAACCCCAGTTTTGGAATTAACCAAGAAATGAGAATGTTGTAAATGTAAATGTTTGTAATGTAAACAAGTACTGATACCTTGTTGTAAGAATGTTTGTATTCTTACATGCGAAGGTGTAATGAATGTTGTATTTTGTATGTTGTAAATGATCTCCTCTTCAATGGTTGAATCCTTGTCTTGAACACAACACTTAGCCTTGAATGGAGACTTAGAATGCTCAATTGTTTGAAGGAATGCTTGAATGCTTGAATGTTTGAATCTTTGAATGTTTGAATATCGCTTCCGCGTCTTGTACACATATGTCCTCCTTCCTCAAAATGGGAGAGGAAATGTAGTTTATATACTTGTCAATTAGGGTTGATAGACTGATTTTCCTGACCTTAGGCCGACCAGGAAACATTATTTTCCAATTTGCAAACTTAAAGACCCGAAGCCCCATAAAAGACCGGGCCCAAAATAGGGCCAAGGACCAGGGCGCTGGGCGCCATGGTCCCACCTCCAAGGACAGCAGGGTGCAAGGAGGATCAGGCCAGGGTGCTGAAAAATGCAGTTTTTGATGTCATGAACAAGTTTCGGGGTCTCCATTCAGGTTCCGTGTTGCATCGCCATCGTGAAGACCCAAATGCAGTCGAAATTGCAAGTGTCGCAATTTTAGGACGCTACACTTTCACTTGTAGGAACCATTGTTCTATGGATATACAGATTACAAGGTTTCAATCCTTACGTTGGACCGATCCAACAAAAATGAATTTCCTTAAATGCTATAAGTTTTGATTTATTAATAGTATCACTCTCCTACAAACTGAGTTTGAAGACTATGTAGATATTTTTACTCCAAACTTACCACCTGATATGAGATAATTCTTTAATCTCATACATGGAAATTTGTTTCATGCCATTTTTTAAAAGAATGGTTGATTATTTAGTTTCACCAAGAGGATATTGTCTCCCAAGGATTGAATTCTATCCACTCACATATCCATGGTTTCCAGAAGTGATGATTGAGGATGTAATGCCAAGCTTATTTCCTACCAAACTAGCTATACACACAGAATGGGACGTTGTAAGAGGTGAAGAACATGCTTTCCATCGGAGACCAAAAGATTGGGATGATTTTTTTGAACCTCTTCGAGATAATATTTTACCACCTGGATTCCATCTCGTCTAGCACAAGGGTTTGTCTGTGTCATGAAGTCAACCACGTTAAGATATGACAACAGGATGCAACCCTGTTTTAAAAAGTCATGATGTCAGCCATGTAAAACCTGACAACAAGATGCACAACCTGTGTAAAAAAACAAGATCCCTGTAGCCACTTATGGATGTTAAATGGACCGTTCTCACTTTTCAGGTATGCAAAAAGTGATAGTAAATAAATTAGTAAATAGTGGGTCAGTAGGAAAGTTGTAGAAATTTTATTAAATAAATTGTAAAGGGGCCTATATGAGGTTGCACATAGAAGAGTATGTACTCCACTATGATGAGATTCCATAGTACATACCACCACCTACCACTCCACTTCCACTACGCTCCAAAAGTTCCTCCTCCTTTTCCATCTACTTTTCTCATCTACTAGTACAACTATCTACCACTTACTCCATCTACCACCTACATTTGTTGGTCAAATCCATCTACCACTCACACCTACCAGTCAAATCCATATACCTCTTGGCTTCCAACTACTATAAATAAAGGCCTTGTGAGCTCATTTGAAGTATCGAGTCTTCGAGTTCAAGTATTGAATCTTATGTGAAGTAAGTCTTGTAGCAAGAGTGTGGTGTTGTGAGTCTCATAGGAGCAAGTTGGAAGTATCCTCTACCCTTGCGCTTCTATGCGATCTAGGGATTATGAGAAACTGACTTGCATAGGTTATGAAGTATATCTCATGTAATGAAGTTATCTCATGTAATGAAATGGAATGTTGTCTTGCCCTTGTTTGATATCAAAGCATATTGTTGCTTACTCTTAGTTTGGTATCAGAGCATATTGTTATCTCTCTCTCTCTCTCTCTCTCTCTCTCTCTCTCTAGTCTCCCTCTCTTTCCCTCCCTCCATTCCTCATCTCTCTCTCTCAGGTCTCCAACTCTGTCTCTCCCTCCTTATCTCTCACTTGGGCTCTCTTAGGTCTTGTTATCCCTTCCTCCCTCTCTAGTCTACCGCTCTCTCACTCACTCACTCTCTATCCCTAATCTCTCACTTGTACTCTCTCTCTTAGGTCTATCCCTCTCGCTCCCTCTCTCTCATTATCTCTCCCTTTCTTACTCATTCTCTTTGTGTCTCTCTCTCTAAATACAAAGTGAACTCCAAAGTTACTTAAAATACTAACAACACATAAATGTAATGACAAAATTACCTTTCAACACACACATAATCTTAAAGCATGACAATGTTTTAAAGCATACACCACACGAAGTAAAAATCAACATTAACTTCTAAACACGTAAACACAATTCATATAAAAAAAAATATTTCAAAGTTTCAACATATTTCACACAAACAAAAAGTGAATGCATACTAGAGTTTAACCACACATTAAATAAACATGCCATTTTTTCAAACACATGGAGTTCTTTTAAACATGTTAAATATAAAAATGTTTCACAAAAAAATACTTCAAACACACACAAAATAAACACTTAAGTTCAACATTGTCAAAGTACAAACACATACAGTGAATCCCAAAGTTCAAACATACAACATAAATAATTGTCAAAGTGGATGTCTAAGTATAAACAAAACAATATGGTTGTCAAAGTTAAAACATATTTCACATAGTTTGTTTGACCATACACTTCACACATATACACAAAGTTAGTTCAAACATACCATACTAAAAATACAATTTGAAAAGGTTTGACAATCATTTATGTTATATGTTTGAACTTTGGGATTCAATTGTGTGTGTTTGTACTTTGACAATGTGAAACTTAAGTGTTTACATACTTTACACACGGTGAATGTCTAAGTATAAACATACACACACATACCAAAGTATAAACAAAAAAATATGATTGTCGAAATTAAACCATATTTCACATGATGATTGTTTATTTCACACATAGTTTGTTTCAACACACACTTCACACATATACACAAAGTTAGTTCAAACATACCAAACTATAAACACAATTTGAAAAGGTTTCACAAAAAATAAACATTTAAGTTAAAATATGTCAGAGTATAGATGCAAAAAATGTGAATGTCAGAGTTCAAACATACAAGATAAGTGAAATTAAAAGTTAGTATGTTTTTAATATAAGGTGAACATAAAAATTCAAACTTACACACAAATGCTAAAGTACAAATGCAAAAAAGTGATTGCCAAAGTTAAAACACGTTTCAAATATATTTTGTTTGTTTCACCCATAATTTGTTCAAACATACTCAATATACAAAATAAATGTTAAAGTTCAAATTTTGGCATAAATGAATGAAAGTTCAAACACATTTCATACAACATTATTTCATTTGAGACATCTTTTTAAAGCATACAGTTCAGTTATATCTTGTTTTAAAATAAAATAAATTAGAAAAATACAATAAAAATCAACTTAAAAATACTAGACTGAAAATAATGACCATGACCAATGACCAATCCCTACAGCCTTGAGGAGGGGGCCAATTCAACCCCTCCCAGATTTTTTTATTTTATTAAACAATAAATCCATTACATATTAATGTGCAAATAAATTTACCGATTTCAGCAAGTGATTTAGGAGTGCAGCAGTAAAATTAAAATTTGCTCTACTTTAAAATGAACATGAGCTATTGCTGTAGAGAATTGTTACACTAATTTATAGTCAAAGATTTTTAAAATTGATATAAGAAATTAATTTACACTATCCTCTTTAGATTTCTGCTTCTTTTATCCTCCTCTTTGCCATCACTGCTGCCTGAAAAATCACCAGCCACAGAAAATGATGAATACAAAATAATAACTTTTTAAAAAACAGTCTATTATAGAAATAGAAAATTTCTATAATAGAAAAACACAAAGCAAACATATTAAAATAGAACTCAGAGAAAATAAAAACAGAGGCATGGCCATGCCAAACAAAAATAGAATGACAACAAAAGCAAGGGATTAAAAAGCAGAATGATGAAAAAAGAAGCCAACAAAACTTTGTAAACATTCATTAATGTCACTGAAGTGAATCAGACTGTTAACAACAAGATAAATGCAGCCAAATTGACTTCAAAATAGAAAAGTGATGAAAATAATAAAAAATTCTATTCATCAAACTCCTTTTCAGCTGCTTTTCCATCACTTCAATGCCATGAAGGCCAGCCTCTTTAAGGTTTAGATTGTTATCGTTGTGTTCTTTGGCCATTTTGGATTTCATGCAAGCATCTCTCCATCTACTCTGCAAAATCTCAAAACAAACAAATACTAAAAAATAACAGAGATGTAATGCTTGCAAACCAAAAAATATTTTTTATTCAATTGACAAATCGATCTGCGAATGTTTTGATACAGACGTAGCCTTCAAAGGCCTCACTGTCTTTCTCCATCTTTGCTCTCAGGCCGATCCTAGCCCTCTCTCCCTTCTTGATCGACGCTCTCTGATTTTCCCTGCCTTTTAGTGAGTAATCTGTCGATTTTTTTGTATTCTTCCTTTGGGCCGACTGATGCCCTTCCACCTGCTGTGGTATTCCCTTCTCACCGTTGAATGGTTATTGTAAATTACCCTATTTTTATGTTTTTATTAAAAAAACCTATTTAGCAAACAATCTCTAAAATAATGATACATTCTTTACTGGAAAAGAGACGAAATAGCATGAAACTGTCTCTTCAATGTCGCTCTGTGCTTTTCTTTGATTGGTGATTAGCTTGCCACGGTTTATCCTTTACACAGAACAAAAACAAAAACAAAAACAAAATGTTGTCATTGCAACGGATCGATGAAGTAGACAGAATTCGATCTTTCCTTGACTCAATTGCTGCTATGGATATCCATACTCTGTTTTCAAACCTCGTATCTTGGCTCGGGCAAGGATGATGTTGGTGGGGTTGTCGATTGCATTTGTTTGACAGTTTGTATAGCCTTTTCAACAAATTCATTTTGTGCATATTCTAGAATCATCGCAGTCATTCTGTTAAACATTTCGCATGCTCTCAGTCTATGATTTCCACCACATTTTGCAGACGTGTCTTCCAGTGCAGTTGCAATTGTAACATTTTGTCAATAGTCTTCTTTTTTTCCTTTTGATAGAGGTCCATACTTTCTTTTGCAAGGAGAACGCTGGGAAAGGCTCTGGAATTTTTCTTTACACCTGCGAATCACTTGGTTTAGGTGCCTTGTTTATACTTCCACATATTGCATACATTTCTACCATGCAGTTGAAACTCCAACTCTTGTCAAAACAAAACAGAGAAAACGAGAACAAATTCAAAAGGTTTTTGGCGCTGAAGAAGAGATACCAAACGAAACAAAATAAAACTATTAGAAACTGATGTGTTAACTTCTTATCATCTTCAAGCAGGCTAATTGTTTGCTAGGGTTGTAATTGTATGTAACTGAATTTCTCTAACGGATCATGCCAATACAGAAACTGATGTTTTAACTTCTTGTCATCCTCAAGCAGGCTAATTGTTTACTAGAGTTGTTGTATGTAGCTGAATTTCCCTAACTGGTCATGCCAATACAGAAACTGATCATCTTCAAGCAGGCTAATTGTTTACTAGAGTTGTTGTATGGCATCATTCTTGTTTGGATGGAAACCTTGCAGCATACATCCAACCTCTCAGATCTTTGAAGTTGCTTAGGGCAAGCTAGTTGTCCCCTATAACATATTCAGGCACAGTTTTGTTACTTCTTTTTCTAAAAGTTATAACTTTTCAATAGCTATCCCCGAAACTTATGGGGATGCTACCCTTCAAACCTGTTAGAAAGGCTGTTGGTTATTGCCCCCAAACCAAACAATAAGTTTGACCAAGTAGAAAACCAATGATTAATCTTCGTCACAAAATACACATCCCCTGTTGTAGATTTCTGCATCTTCTCTACAGTATGCCATTACATGTTAGATTCCTGTATGAAAAGTATTTGGCTTGTAATTTTTGATTGGCAACTCTTAATGCCTTAATGTTTTTGGTATTTAGAAGGCAAAATTTATGTTTTTAGGGGAATGGATGTTTGTATTCAAAATATTGAATTCAGGATCAGAATATTGTCTAGAGGCATCTTAATGTGTTCCTCTAATTTGACTTGTAAGAATCTAGTGCCCTTAGTTAATGTACTCTTCTGGTATTTGATATTTCTTAATTATATGATCTGTAACTTTGATTGATTCGTCTTATATATGGTTAATTCACTTTGAGAAGCATTTCCACAAAAAAATTAAAGCGGGCTACCCATGCCTTAAGTTATTTGTTAGTAAATTGATGATAATATTAAGCACATGGATTTTAATACATTTAACAAATTCTTTCCTTCTTTGATAATCCTTGATAGATAGTATGTGATTTTATACTATGATTGCTTACTTATAGTATGCGTCTTTATACTATAATTTCTTAGTTATCATATTAGTGCATGTTTTTAAATGCAATCAACTGTCATTTATATGGCTTATAAATGACATCGATCTATCCTTTATGAATAATGAATCTACTTTAGTGCAACATCAACATATACTGCACTTTTGTTCTTTCAACCAATATATCATGACTCAGAATCATTTGCATGTAGTATTGCATATACATTTTAAATACTGCGTTCCTATAACTTGTATACACAAAAGGAGGAAAATCTATCTAAGATCTCTATTTTTTTGTTATCAAATGAATAAACAAAAAAACAAAAATAACAAGATTTATTCTTTTAATGAACACCTTTGAATACCATAGTTGAGAAATTTCCTTGCTTTTAGCTTCTCATATTTGAGTTGAATGCAATTTGTCTAGATGGAAGCCCACCAGCTTACCACTTTGACAAGGGTTCTGGAACAAGAGTAGACCACTAGATCGTTTTCTTTGAGGCATGCTTCTAATTTAATCACTTGTATGCATATCCTGTATTTTAGCATTATTCTCAATATAGTATTAATAGAAGTAAAAAAAATATTTCAAAAACAAAGAAAAGCAAATTATGAGAGAATGATGTTCCATTCATATTGAACATTTTGATCAACTCAAACTCAGGAAGGCACATGGTCTAACGATGTTGTTATATGTTCTGCACAGAAGAATATTTGGTTGGGTTCATCCAAGTGCATGGATAAGACAATAACTTTCTCAGGCTTTTTTAGGCAGCAATAAAGCAAGAAATCCAAGTATTTATCTATTTTTTGTTTTCAAAATCTCATTGTTGTTACAGCTTTTTTTTATATAATTCAAAGAAATCTTTAAATTTTAATTAATAATGTTCTTTGATGTAATCAAGTTTGAGGAAATGAAAGTCTCTTAAACAAGCAATTTTTATTTTTATCTTAACATGCATTTTGACATCAATAAACTTTCCTTTTGAAGTTATAATTAGCATTCCTGTCAATGTTTACTCCACTCAGTTTGCAGAATAGAGATAAATCTACATTTTCTATGTTCTACTAACTATCTAAAAAGGAAGAGCCCCAATTACATCAGTTCTCCTTATAATGAGTAAAGGTACACAATTTTGAATTTAACCTTTTGTACAAAAAAAATTCAATTTCTTTCTTTTGGAACTATCTTACGTTACTACATTAATAATTTGTATATTATTGCTTGATATTTGTATATTGCCACGTCTAATTCCTTTCCTTAGTTCAAAAACTTTCACATTTCTATATTTTGTCCCTTTACATAAGACCATCCATGTATTCCTTAACCAAAAATCTTTTCCCAGGATCATTATACAAACATAGGGAATCATCAACTTTAAAATCACGAATTGAAATTCCTCAAAAAAACATCTTCAATTCAATATTATCAAACATGTAATAGAGATATTCTTTTTAACAATGTAGACAAGATTGTATGCATTTAAAAGTTGTGCCAACAAAATAAACTACATGGACAATTAAAATACACTTCCTTAACATATTTGCTTAGATATTTGAAACTTTGTTTGAAATTGTGATATGTTTCTACTTATAGAATCTTCAATTACAAAATATTCACAATTTAAAATGTTACAAATCTTTCCTTCAATTAACTATGCAAATACGTAATTCAAATATTTTTCTATTATTTCACAAAACACTGTATAATAATGACATACACTGTCAATGCTTTGAGGGATTTAATCATCTTCAAGTCACTTGTCACATGACCTTAAATCAGGGAGGGGAGTCACTTGTCACATGACCTTAAATCAGGGAGGGGTAGTCACTTGTCACTTGTCACTTGGAGAAGATTTAGATAGTTGCAAGGATATAGGGATCAATTGGTAACTCGGAAGATAGGTGAAAAGATATAGAGGACAATTTGATAAAATCACCCGTTTTTGCAAGTATCTGGGAACATCTTCAGCTGGATAAAGTCATAGCAATCATGTCCTTCATTGCAGAAAGGGGATGACTCAGCTGGTTGCCCAAGGAAAGGAGTTGACTCAACAAGCAAACAAAGCGAGCATGATATATCCAAGGGAAGGAGTTGACTCAACAAGCAAACAAAGCAAGCATGATATATCCTAGATTGCAGACCAACTTCATCAATTGCTGCCAAACATAAATTTTAAATTAAAAAACAAATCCTAGATTGCAGACCATCGCTACAGAGTACAAAGCTAGAATATCTCAAATACTCAACAGAATCTTTTGTTCTTCGTTGGCCAAGTTAACATTCATGTCATAAAAATAAAATATGATAACATTCTACACATCATAAAATATAATTCTATGTTCTTTGAAATTATAAACCCTTATAAAAACTTATATTCATTAACCAGATGAAAACAGAAAAGAGGAAAAATCAGCACATGAATTTAAGCAATTAAACTCAAAAATTCCTTTGGAGGCGCTGAGTATGTGGTACTTACAACATTCCTCTGCAGAAGCGTCGGAGCAGATCCAGGGCATAGGGCATCAGAAAGGTTGACTGAACACTGCGGAGCCATCACTCTCTCGGACAACATTCCTCCGCAGATGATTCTGAACATTGCGGATGGAAGGAAATCATTCTGTTCATTGATATGTTTAAGTGAAAAGAAATTAGGGGTATTCCTAATTCATAACTGGGGTATTTACATTATACCCATCACAATTAGGGAGAGAAATTAGGGATAGAGAGAGAAGGGCGAAGAAGTCATGGTGCACACCAGATCCTTAAAATTCCCCATTGCTTGCAGGCGTTGCTTACTTTCTTCCTCTCTCTGGCCCCTCCATTCCCTACAGAGAGATCACCGGAATGTCTCTGATGAAGTCGACTACCATTTTAAAACGGTAGTATGCTTTTATGTTTTTTTACGGTAGTATTTTTTTAAACGGTAGCATGCTTTTATGTTTTTTTACGGTAGTATGCTTTTATGTTTTTTTATTTCTAAACCAGCACTAGTCTCTATAAGAGGTTCTATAAGAAATTATAAGTAAAATTTTAAAATATTTTAATACTACATAATAATTAGTTGTATAACAATATAAATTTATACATTTGTTGATTTTAAATATGAATTTTTATTTGTACAAATAATCATTATATCATACAATTAGTTATCTTCAATTTTTTTTACACAAATAGATTCTTAAATAAGAATATGTTTTTATGTTTTTAAGCATATTGTTTCAAGTGCAATTAGAAATTTTTTTTTTTATTATTTTTTTTCTAAACTAGCACTTGTATTTATAAGATGTTCAATTTATAAGAAATTATAAGTAAAATTTAAAAATATTTTAGTATTACATAATAATTAGTTGTATAGCAATATAACTCTATACATGTTTTGATTTGTACAAATAATCATCATATCATACAATTTCAATTTTTTTTAGACAATTAGATTATTTTGAGATAAAAAGATGAAAAGCTATCTATCCATACTTATTAGACACATGTGATATAGGTAATGGTACATGAATGGCGAGGCCATCCAAATTTTTAAACTAGGGTTCATTAGTAAATGAATAAGGATACGATTATATTATATAATAAAAATGTAGTCATCAAAAATTGTCAATGTGAGGCTAGCGACATGGTCCATTTTCCTATACTAGAATATAGAGTATTTTAGTAACTATGCATTTGTCTATTGAAACTAGTATACTTATATTCTAAAATATATATACATAAAATAATGCCAACATATATCACATAATTGTCTTGCATGTTTATTAGTTGTCAAGAAGGACATGGAGCTGAATAATGTTGCACTCTTTCACTCTCATTAAAAATGTAACAGTTTCATATACTTAGAGACAAGTGGCAATGATTCTATTTTATTCAGAGTAATAAAATAATACTTATAGAGAAACTTGCATTTACCTGTCATTTACATGTCAAATTTATTCAAAACCATTCTTTTGTTTACGGATGTTTGTATGTCATTGTAGATGCCTATTGGCATAACAAAGAACCTTTATTAATTCAATGTTAAATTGTACCATGTTATTAAATAAGTGACAATCTGTAGGTAAGCTTCTTGAAATGATTGTGTGTGATTTTTTAGATAACGTTTAAGATCACACTTTGTGATCCATTATCAAGATGAATGAGAGCACTTAAAAAAATGAGGGTATGCAGACCGTGATGACACTTAAAAAGAGGGGGACAGAGATGAAAGAGAAAGACAAAAACTACATGACATTCATGATCTACCATTATATATAGTTTTATCAAATAAAAAGAATGAATAATAGAAATCATTGAGCCTTAGTTGTTCCTAAGAGAAAAATATGGCATTGCAGTAATAATATTGTTTGTGAGTTATCATATACAATTCTCTTGCCTTGAATGACTAAAATAGTTGACTTGTGCCAACAATTCTCAAAACTCACAAAACCAAATCAAATGATCCAATGATCACCACCAATGAGAATTTCAATTGCATTGGCAAGCATTTTACAATGACCTCATGTGCTTCAATGTGTTTGAATCCAATACAAAATTACAATGGATGTATTTTGGAACTTGGGTAACTAGCTTATAGCGGTCATCTCTAGAACAATACAACCAAGACTCCAAATGTCATAGGTAGATCGAGTACTCATTTGAATTAATCAATAAGATGTTTCTTATTATAGGAGGCATCTAGTATGGGATTGCTTTGAATGGTAGAGGATAATAATGTATAGTGATTTGAACCCAAATAATAATTGCATATTAGTGTTTTTCTAGAAGCCCATACACAAATTTTTGAACTTTTTATTACCAACAATCCTAATTGAATAATATAATTTACATCCAAATTGAAATAGGAAATGAAAAAAGAGATCTTCTTTGTACGTGTTTTCTAGAAGGCTTGAGAAATGAATCTCAGATATCAGATAACTGACTTTTCTAGTGCCATCCCTTGTCAACAAAATGAAGAGCATTACTCATCCACATGGTTAAATGTTAGGAGAAATTAGATAGAATAAAGAAACATGATTGAAACCTAATAATTTATAGGTTGAAAGAGGATCAAGTAAGTAGAATCAAATAAAGCAACTTAAAATTTTGCAAGAAATAAAATATAAAAGATAGAATAACGATTATAATTGTTTTGGAATCAAACAACAAAGCAAGATAATTTAATTTTCTAAAGAATGGTTTGAAGAGGTTGAAGGAAAAGAGAGCACATAAGAAAATATTAGGAAATATTTTGAAAGAAAACTAAATTATGGATATAAAAATTAATCTGGTCCATAATTTCAAACAAAGTTCCAACTAAAAGTAAAGGAAATGCAAAATAAAATATTTTAAAGGTGAGAAAATTATATTGACACAAAAATTTAAATACCGAAAAGGTTCAAATAGATAGATAAGAATGTGATCTATCTTATGATTAGATCCATGAAACATTTGAGCCTTATCAACAACTTATCTGAAAGTAATGCCAGAAATAAAAGGTCCACTATGTTAGTCTATTACAAGAATCACATCAACACCCACAAATCCATTCACTATGAGGTGCAAATATTTTGTAATTATAAAAAAACCATAAAAAGAATAAGTAAATTCAAATAAACTTGTGAACATAATACTTTTTAAGACCCAGCCATAAGTTTGAAGCACCGAATAAAGATATTTTTGAAAATCCAATATTCAAAGAAAATGAATATCTAATGGAATAATAAATCAAATCTTTAAACCAAGTTCAAAGGCAAAAATGACAATACGAACATAGAACCACTAATGCTATATTCACAAATAAGAAGAAAAGAGAGCTCTAAAAAAAGTAAAATGTGTTCGAGTGAAAGAATTCACAAAAAGAAAGTAACATGAATGTCCACCTAAAATTTATTTAACATAAAAATGTTGCCCATCATATCTTAAAAAGTTTGTAGTATATTATTAATGTTGTAACATATAAAATTTTGAAGAAAATTAAAATTTAAAATATACATGTTCATTAAAATTTCAGTGTGAATTGTGAACTACTTGTCATTGGAACTTATCTATCTATTTGAACCTTATTAT